>NC_061858.1:2665525-2678025 GCF_019202785.1 Penaeus chinensis
CCATTTCCGATTTCACTAATTTCCTGTAACGGTTTTTGATATCGGGTTCGGGCATGACTTTACACAATCCTTAAACCCCCCTCCCCCCCAAAAAAAAAATATATATATGTAACTGATAGAAGAACGTCGGTCTATATTCAGTCTTAGACGCAATAGAATAATTATTTTTTTTATTTTTTTTTTTATTTTTTAAATCGGTGAATGATTTTGTTTTGCTATTCGATGTGAAGAAGTCAATTACTATTTTGTCAATACATTAGTACATGAAAAGTTTTTATGATGATTTTGATACATGCATTTTTTCCCCTCTCTCTTTCTTTCTCTCACACGCACACACGCAAATACACATACAGCCCTCTTCGCACACACACATTGCTAGAATAATAACTTTCAATAACTTTCGAAAACTAAGAATTTCAGATCTTTCTAAAGCTCTCCATTTTCTTTCGAAATTCTTACGGCGAATCGACGACTTCCGGCGCGTGACGTAGATCCTGCACGGATCGCCTCCAGACAGAGTGTGTGTGTGTGTGTGTTTGTAAGGGTGTGTGTGTAAGGGTGTGTGTGTATGTGTGTGAGGGTGTGTATGTGTGTGAGGGTGTGTATGTGTGTGAGGGTGTGTATGTGTGTGAGGGTGTGTGTGTGAGGGTGTGTATGTGAGGGTGTGTGTGTATGTGTTTGTAAGGGTGTGTGTGTGAGGGTGTGTGTGTATGTGTGTGAGGGTGTGTATGTGTGTGAGGGTGTGTATGTGTGTGAGGGTGTGTGTGTGAGGGTGTGTGAGTGTGTGTGTATGTGTTTGTAAGGGTGTGTGTGTGAGGGTGTGTGTGTATGTGTGTGTATGTGTGTGAGGGTGTGTATGTGTGTGAGGGTGTATATGTGTGTGAGGGTGTGTATGTGTGAGGGTGTGTGTGAGGGTGTGTGTGTGAGGGTGTGTGTGTGAGGGTGTGTGTGTATGTGTTTGTAAGGGTGTGTGTGAGGGTGTGTGTGTATGTGTGTGAGGGTGTGTATGTGTGTGAGGGTGTGTATGTGTGTGAGGGTGTGTGTGTGAGGGTGTGTGTATGTGTGTGAGGGTGTGTGTGTGAGGGTGTGTGTGTGTGTGAGGGTGTGTGTATGCGTGTGAGGGTGTGTGTGTATGTGTGTGAGGGTGTGTGTGTGAAGGTGTGTGTGAGGTTGTGTGTGTGTGAGGGTGTGTGTGTATGTGTTTGAGGGTGTGTGTGTGTGAGGGTGTGTGTGTGTGTGTTTGTAAGGGTGTGTGTGTGAGGGTGTGTGTGTATGTGTGTGAGGGTGTGTATGTGTGTGAGGGTGTGTGTGTATGTGTGTGAGGGTGTGTGTGTGAGGGTGTGTGTGTGATGGGTGTGTGTATGTGTGTGAGGGTGTGTGTGTGTATGTTGTGTGAGGGGTGTGGGTGTGTGGGTTGAGGGTGTGTGTTGTGAGGGTGTGTGTGGGTGTGTGAGGGTGTGTGGTATGTGTGTGAGGTGTGTGTATGTGTGAGGGTGTGTGTGTGTGAAGGTGTGTGGGGGTGTGTGTGTGTGAGGGTGTGTGTGTGAGGTGTGTGTGTGTTTGTTTTTGTAAGGTGTGGTGTGTAGGGTGTGTGTGTGTGAGGGTGTGGTGTGTGTGTGAGGGTGTGTGTATGTGTGAGGGTGTGTGTGTATGTGTGTGAGGGTGTGTGTGTGAGGTGTGTGTGTGTGAGAGGTGTGTGTAGCGTGTGAGGGTGTGTGTGTATGTGTGTGAGGTGTGTGTGGTGTGTGTGTGTGAGGTTGTGTGTGTGAGTGTGTGTGTATGTGTGTGAGGGTGTGTGTGTGAAGGTGTTTGTGTGTGAGTGTGTATGTGTGTGAGGGTGTGTATGTGTGTGAGGGTGTTTGTGTGTTTGAGGGTGTGTGTATGCGTGTGAAGGTGTGTGTGTGAGGGTGTGTGTGTATGTGTGTGAGGGTGTGTGTGTGTGGTGTGTGTGTGAGGGTGTGTGTGTGAGGGTGTGTGTGTGAGGGTGTGTGTGTGAGGGTGTGTGTGTGTGTGAGGGTGTGTGTGTGAGTGTGTGTGTGTGTGTGTGAGGGTGTGTGTGTGTGAGGGTGTGTGTGTGTGAGGGTGTGTGTGTGTGAGGGTGTGTGTGTGAGTGTGTGAGGGTGTGTGTGTGAGGGTGTGTGTGTGTGAGTGTGTGTGAGGGTGTGTGTGTGAGTGTGTGTGTGTGTGTGTGCGCGTGTGAGTGTGTGTGTGAGGGTGTGTGTGTATGTGTGTGAGGGTGTGTGTGTATGTGTGTGAGGGTGTGTATGTGTGAGGGTGTGTGTGTGTGAGTGTGTGTGTGTGTGAGGGTGTGTGTGTGAGGGTGTGTGTGTGAAGGTGTGTGTGTGTGAGGGTGTGTGTGTGTGAGGGTGTCTGTGAGGGTGTGTGTGTGTGTGAGGGTGTGTGTGTGTGTGAGGGTGTGTTTGTGTGTGTGTGAGTGTGTGTGTGTGTGAGTGAGTGTGTGTGTGTGTGTGTGTGAGTGTGTGTGTGTGAGTGTGTGTGTGTGAGTGTGTGTGTGTGTGTGTGTGTGAGTGTGTGTGTGTGTGTGTAGGAGGCCGATTAGCGGTAGAGTGCAGACAAGTCGTGTCTGTCACGATGTAGAAATCTTGGGTAGTGGATAGGTGTAACAGACTTCTCGGTAACTTGTTGTAGTTTATTCTTGAGAGAGAGTATCGTACAACTGACGGACAGAGGTCTGGTCCGGTCAGCGTGCGGTTTGCTGTCTGTCTGTCGCTCGCAGGCGACCTTCCTTTATACGGATTGAACTAGGAATTCACAAGGGTTGCGATGTAGTAAGAGGTGGTGAGGAAAGGAAGTGATCGTGTAAACGGGGCGACGTCACGAGTCCAAGGCCCGTGAATGTCGCATCCGCTGTCGTGTTGAGCAAAGGTTTGGTTATGTAGAGATTAGTGTTACTATATTAGATATAAGTTAATAGTATTATGTGTATGGCAATAGTAGAACAAGGGAAGGGGTCTGCTGCGAGAGGTCCCAAGGGGGTCCTTTAGCTATAGGGTTATGTGCGGCACTTGAGGGCTATTAGAGAACCTCCTTGGGGATAGGCTTAGGTGTGTGCTGAAATGTGCCATGTGTGAAATGGGTCTTACAGTGTGAGAGTGTGTGTGTGTGAGGGTGTGTGTGTGTGTGTGTGAGTGAGGGTGTGTGTGTGTGTGTTAGGGTGTGTGTGTGAGGGTGTGTGAGTGTGTGTGTGTGTGTGTGCGCGCGCGCGTGTGTATGTGTGTGTTAGTGTGTGTGTGAGGGTATGTGTGTGTGTGATGATGGTGATGATGATGATGATGATGATGATGATGATGATGGTGGTGGTGGTGCTGATGATGAGGATGATGATGATGATGGTGATGATGACGATGATGGTGATAGCAATGATTATGGTGATAATGTATGTGTGTGTGTGCGTGTGCGTGTGTGTTTGCGTGTGCGTGTTTGCCTTTATCTATATCTTTATCTGTCTAATCCATGCCTATGTCTATATCCATGTCTAATATATGTCTGTATCTCTGTCTATGTCCGTGCGTACGTGGAACGACGCAGTGGGAAGGAAGGGCGTGTGTCCGTGAATGTTTCGTCAGCAATTTCGGTAATGACGCGATGTTACGTCAGCAATGATGAATAAATACGCCAGCAATTCCCTTAATCCGTGTGAAGTGTTCCTCCCGCCACTGCTAGAACTACTGATATTACTAATACTTATACTAATAACAATAATAATAGTAATAATGATAATAATAAGGCAGTGGAGTACGGGCACAAAAACAATGTTATTATCATAATTCATGGTGGCATCATTATCATTATTCATATTACTATCATTATATTCATTTGGGTATTTTTATTACTATTATCATAGTTATTAGAACAATTTATATTCTTGTTATAATAATAATAATAATAATAATAATAATAATAATTACTATTATTATTACTTTTATCATCATTAACCCTTTCGCTCCATGTGGCAAGAACACATGTCATGTCCACTGTAATACACGGTTATTTACTGTATTTACACATAGATAGCTCTACAAGTTATTAAAAACTACCTATCTCACCTGTTTACCCTTTTCTTTCATTTTAAGAATACTTTAATGACAAATTAGTAATCATAACATCAATAACAATAATAACAGTATCGATAGCAATGGTTTTAATTTTCCCGCCAATTCAAGGAATGGGGAAATCAGGGTCGGTAACTAGGGCCTACTGATAGACTCCTTGCCGGCTGAGCACATGTGGAGCCATCTGTATGTAACAAAATTCACCACAAACTACAGGGGACAGAACATAAATCCGGGGCGAATGGGTTAATTCTCATAATCATTATTACTACCATTATTATGACTATCATTATTATTCATTATTGTGATTATCATCGCTATTATTATCATTATTATTATCAACATTACTATTTTCGATATTATCATCTTCATTAGTATCGTTATTTCTATTATCATTACTATCATCCTCATTATTATAATTATTATTATCATTATCAAGATCATTATTGGTTATCATCATCATAATCATTATTATCATTTTTCGTAGTAGTGATAGTAATAGTTGTAGTAGTAGTAGTATCATTATTATTATAATCATTATCAATATTAGTGTTATCACTATCATCATCCTTATTATTGTTGTTTGTTATCATTATCATTGTTTTCCCTCTCCCTTTTTCCCTCTTAAACTCTCCCTTTTGCTGTTATACAAACACTAGCACTTAGTATCCTTAATTACTGTCTAAACATCTGGGGCTCCACAAACAAAACACAAATACAAAGGACACAGACTTCGCGGCAAGAGTAGCACTGGGAAATGTAAATAAATATGACCACATCACACCACATATAAACAAACTAAAATGGCTAAAAGTACAACAGAAACACAAATATGACACGTGTATTCTGATCCATAAAATAATACAAGGAAATTACCCAAATTGGCTATTACCTATACAAACAACAGGTAACAGACATATATGTGTGTGTGTGTGTGTGTGTGTGTGTGTGTGTGTGTGTGTGTGTGTGTGTGTGTGTGTGTGTGTGTGTGTGTGTGTGTATAAGTCTATAATATAAACACATGTGCGTGTCATAGTAGTAAGTGATTGCCCGAACACACTTCGCGCAGATCAAAACATCACGAGCGCCGCTTCCCTCCGCCTGCGCGTCACACGATGACCGCTGTTCTGCGTACGGAATGTTTGGGAAATTTTTCTGAGAAGAGGCGATGTTTCATGTCAAGTCTCTGAACGTGCTGAACAAAAACAATTCATTATTTCATGAGGTCTTCTGGTAGATCTTGGTCGGCGAACTGATCTCGGTGGAAAATTATGAACAATGGAAATCAAAGAACGAAAATAAAACTTGAAAATAAAAATAAACGTATTGTTCTGTATACAGAAAACCACATTAGCATAAAATTATGTGTTGATAAAGATCTGATAAAAAATATGAAAAAAATTGTATGAAGGATTTTGGGTCCTTTCTTTAATATTGTTGTCGATTCAATTTGCTATTGTCTTCAAAAGATCTTGCAAAAAAAGAAGAAAAAAAATCCGAATTATGACGTCAAACACGCATGTGTTACGATATCAAAATAATGTCGCTCCTTCTCATAATACATCAAGACACACCTTCTGACGTCACAGAACTTCCGGAATGAATCAGGTTTCTTTCCTTCTTTTTTTTTTCTTTTTTTTTTTTCTCTCTCTCTCTTCTACAAACAAACCCATTTACTACTCTCATATCCTCGCCTGTGGTCTCTCTCCAATTCGCTCATTAAACTCATACCAAAACCCATAAACAGCCTTCACTGGAAACTGTAAACAACCTCAAGTGGGAAAAGTTATCGTACGGAATGCCTCGTCTTGAATGACTCTTGTTTACGCAGTTTCTGGGGGCGTCTTCGGCAACGGAATAATGCAATGATTTACGATGGGCACTGCGATGATGATGATGATGATGATGATGATGATGATGATGATGATGATGATGATGATGATGATGATGATGATGATGATGATGATGATGATGATAGTGATTGTGGAGGTGATGATAGTGATGCTGATGGTGATGGTGATGATGATGATTTCTTTTTTCCTAGAATTTCAAAAGCTGGCACTGCTTAAACAACAATGGGAGGACATCTACTGACTATCATCCAAATGGACACTTTTTTTTTGTCATTTTACAATCAACTCTGCATAAACAAAAAAACGTACTACTTTCACTAACTCGTTTGAGTGTCGTGGTCCATATAAAATACTTCGACTCTAGTGCACAGTATAATTATGAGGGAAAATGTAACTTGTACGTTTTAAGAGGATCTTTTTTAAGAACAACCTAACACAAGTTTTGATTAGTAACTTGTTCCTGTTTATGCATTCGAGTGAGACTCAAACACCTGGTTTTGTTCATTTTCCTTCATAATTCACATCAAAGAGGCATTCTTAAAACTGCATCTCCTACTTACGCGACACAAAGCGACTTATTTTTTTTTTTTTGGGGGGGAAACTAGCAGTTTGTTGACACATACACCAGGACCGAGGCGCTTGGTACACAGTTGCCGAGAGCGTCCGGCGTGCGTCCTACCTCTCCCGATGACACTGCTATACTGGGTTACTACAGGGTCTCGATCCACAGTTACCCTGGCCTAAGGGTGGGGGTGGGTTTGGGGCACAAGGAGGGGCGAGAGAGGTAGTCCCGGGGTCCTGAGGGGTGGGGTAGAGGGTAGGGGGAAAGGGAGGGACGAGAGAGGTAGTCCCGGGGTCCTGAGGGGTGGGGTAGAGGGTAGAGGGAGTGCGAGGGACGAGAGAGGTAGTCCCGGGGTCCTGAGGCGTGGGGTAGAGGAGTAGGGGGAGAGGGAGGGACGAGAGAGGTAGTCCCGGGGTCCTGAGGGGTGGGGTAGAGGGTAGGGGGAGAGGGAGGGACGAGAGAGGTAGTCCCGGGGTCCTGAGGGGTGGGGTAGAGTGTAGGGGGAGAGGGAGGGGCAAGAGAAGGGGGATGGGGCACGGAAGGGAAGGGCGGGAGGGCATTGCTCATTTGCCCATAGACCAGAGGCCGTGTGGGTTAGGGCAGGAAGAAAAAAGGGAGAGGGCATGGGTAGGGGAAGTTAAGGGAGTCTCTCTCCTCTTCTGAGTGTGGGAATTGTCATATTTCTCTTGACGGTTAAAATAAAAAATATTTTCCTGATCAGCTGGTAAGATCGACGTAGAATTTCCCGCCATAAACACAGATCGAGGAAACAGCTTGTGGTTACTTGCTCTTTTGCCGGAAGTCACGCTCGGTTCTTGAATACGCTGGAGTGTGTATGTATATATATATATATATATATATATATATATATATATATATATATATATACACACACACATATTCCTGCGAGGCATGACCCCGGTCGAGGAAGCACTGGATGTCACATGCATATGCTATGAAACAGGTTTCTACCCTTTCGCTAACCTAATCGAATGTGTATGAATGTGTGTGTGTGTCTGTGTGTGTGTCTGTGTGTGTGTGTGTGTGTGTGCGTGCGTGCGCGCGCGCGCGCGTGTGTGTGTATGTGTGCGTGTGTGTGTAAGAGTGCTTGTGTGTGTTTATGTATGCATGTGTGCGTGTGTGTGTGTATGCATGCGTGGGTGTGTGTGTGGGTGTGTTTGTGTGTGTGTGTGCGTGTGTGTATGTGTGCGTGTGTGTGTGTGTAAGAGTGCGTATGTGTGTAAGAGTGCGTGTGTGTGTGTATGTGTGCGTGTGTGTGTAAGAGTGCGTGTGTGTGCGTGTGTTTGTGTGCGTGTGTGTGTGTGTGTGTGCGTGTGTGTGTGTGTGTGTGTGTGTGTGTGTGTGTGTATGCGTGTGTGTGTGTATGCGTGCTTGTGTGTATGCGTGCGTGTGTGTATGCGTGCGTGTGTGTGTGTGTGTGTGTGTGTGTGTGTGTGCGTGCGTGCGTGCGTGCGTGCGTGTGTGCGTGCGTGCGTGCGTGTGTGTGTGTGTGTTTGCGTGTGTGTGATGGCAGATAATGCGTGAGAAATTTAATCTGCAAAAGAGTTGCCTCGAGGTCTGCAGAAAGCCACAGCCTTCACGAGGCGGGAAAAGAAACAGTCTACTTAATTACTAAACTGATTTACTTGCATTTACTTACTTCATTGCACTTAATTTTCCTAATCTAGTATTTACTTACATGTACTTACCTAAGTGTACTTGATTATTCATTTATACTTACATATTTACTTATCCTTACTTGTACTTACATGTTTGTACGTACTTGTAATTACTTACTAGTACTTAGTTGTATATGTTGAGTTGTACTTACCCACTGACTTGGACTTTACTAACTTACTTGTACTTATTTCCACTTACCGTATTTTTATGACCGCCAACTTATAGTCTTGAAAGTACATCTGTCTGAACGGCAACGTGTATTTAGTTTTACCTTTTGTATCTTTTCAAGTCTTTAATGAGTATGAAACAGAAATCTACATCAGTTCCGACACTCTCAGTCAGGAATGAAGCAATGGCAAGGACGGTTTATTTACAACAATCAGCTGACAGGGTCACTGCGCGACGTAACCGTTCCCCATGAGCGTTTTGGGCCAGGGCGAAGCGCGTCGTGGAGAAAGGCCTGAGTGAACGCAGAGCCAGTCTACTTACAGATGGTCCAAAAATGGCCAGTCTACTTACTAACAAGTGGTCAAAAAGTGGCCTGCGTCTTATAGCATGCAGGTATAAATAAAAAATGCCAAAGTCTTGCTGTACAGGCTGCTCACTCGGGCGTGGTCTCACTGCTGCTCGACACGGGTTCTTTTGGCTGCTGGGTTTTCCCCTGGGGCCGGATACTCAAAACAGTTTACAATGTTGTATCTCACCACGGAGCCGTTACAATGTCGTAAGGCCTCCGAAGGCCATACTCGAAAAAAAATTAGCCGCCATGTTATGACGTCACACATTGTAAAGTACCTTGTAAGTTACAACTGCTCCGGGGCTCTCGTAAGGGTTTGAAACCGGATATAGTACGGTTTATTTCCCGATTACTTAGTCGACAGAAACCTTTAATTGACTGTAACATGCCTTTTTCATATAAGATACCGGGGAATTTCAATTGTCTAGCATATTCTTTATTTTCCATGCATTGCTGTTACCTTGAATCAAATATAAATTGACTGTAAATTGAGTTGACAGACGACAAACGACAATGTTTTGGTGGCTGCTCATCTTCATGACCGAGCATTGCAGAAAGACATTATTATAGGGAATCATTAGTTTCACTCTATGAAGAGGATAAGCATTTATTGCGATATCATAGATTTATTAGATTTGTTTTACTATAACCTTCTCTGATGCCAAATATCCAACTAGACAATCATTTCAAGAATTATTATTCCGATAATCAGTGACTCTTCTGTATGTATGTTTACATCAATTTACTTTCGCATGAAATTATGATTGTTTGTCGTATACTTCCGAAAAAAATGTATGTAAAATGTCATATGTGAGACCTCGTAAATACTTTGTTAAAAATATTTAAGAAATAATAATGTATATTATATTTCTCTTCGTTTTACCTGAAGACGATTGCTGCGTATTATGATTTGCTCTTTGTGCATATAGCTTGTACTATGAATGGTTATTCTTTGAAATTCATCATAGTTAATTTATTTTACAACACTTGGCTGAGTCTTTCAAAAATATCACGCGAGGCCTTCTATGGTGTTGGTAACCGTTGGGGGCGTGGCAATAAAACAGCCATGGATTTCCATTGGTTGTTACGTCTAATAGGCTAACTGCTGATTGGTCAATCGACTACCAGTCTGCCCTCTCTTGGTAGTCAATGGAATCAACTTACAATGTAAACACGGGCCTTACAATGTGCTTACTACGTTGTACTTATTTTTTGAGTATCGGTGGTTTACAATGTAGTAAGGAGATCGGAAGGTACGATGAAGAAAAGCGGTTACAACCTCCTCGGCCTTGTAACGGACGGGTAGTTTTGAGTATCCCAGCCCAGGGCTGGGCTGTAGGATGGCTTGAGGTGGGGATCACTGCTGACTGGGTGTCCGCTCTAAGCTCGACAGCAATATGGGAGTCCTTGGGGAACCTCTGGGACGTCCAGGTTGGCCAATGTGGTTACTACGTTGTAATTATTTTTTGAATATCGGTGGTTTACAATGTAGTAAGGAGATCGGAAGGTACGATGTAGTAAAGCGGTTACAACCTCCTCGGCCTTGTAAAGGACGGGTAGTTTTGAGTATCACAGCCCTGGCCCGGTTCATACCTCCTTGGCCAACCTGGACGTCCCTGAGGTTCCCCAAGGACTCCCATATTGCTGTCGAGCTTAGAGCGGACACCCAGTCAGCAGTGATCCCCACCTCAAGCCATCCTACAGCACTGTCCGACCATACCAAACCTCCTCGTCAGTGCCAAAATTGTTGGTGTTTAGGACACCCAGCCAAACACTGTCATTCCGCAGCCAGATGCCCGATATGTGCCCAACCTGGCCATACTCAATCAAACTGCTCTGCACAATCACGCACATGTGCAAACTGTGGCGGCCCCCATAACGTATTTTATAGAGGCTGCCCCACCTACAAATTTGAGTCTGAGGTAGCAACTCTCAGATTCAGACTTGGACTCACTCTACGTGAAGCCAGACAGGAAGCACGTAGACGAGGCTTATCTCTTACCCCCTACTCCAGTAATGTCGCTCACTCTGCCAATCCCCCTACCTCCCAAGCTCCTACACCCTCTCCTAAACCCAACCCCCCTCCATCTAACTTCCCCTCTTCTACCTCCTACCTTCCCCAGTCAAATTCGTTTGCCATCCTAAACCCAGACACTCCAATTTCTACCCAATCAAATTCTTTTGCTATCCTAAATCCAGACACCCCAATCTCTACTACAGCCCCAACACCTTCCCCTCTCCCTCCCCGCACTACCCGCAGCAATCACCTCCACCTTCCTTTGCCCCTATTTTTCAGACACCAGACTTCTCTTCCCCCCCCTCACAAGAAAACCTTTATCTCACAAAACTCCCCAACCAACTCCACTACAGAAACTCTTGAAGATATCCAGAACTACATAATCGAGTCCCAAACTAATACTCATCCACCTTCAAATTCTACAACTCCCGCTCCCTCCACACTCAAAGTGACTGCCGATATCCACCCTCCTCCTACTCATATTCTTCCTACACCCAATCCTCCTACCCCATCCCAACAAAACCCATTCCCCCCGACTCTAGCCCCACCTATATTAACCCTCCCACTATCCCCTCTATCCCTTCCACTCCCTCCTGGATACACACGTGAAACCCTCATGTCACAAGTACCCTCTTCCCCAGACCCTCTACCTCCCGACACCCCTCCTGCTACAACACCACCTCCCCAACCTCATTCTTTATCCCACCCTCTAGCACCTTCCCCTTCAAATTCTCCAACACCCACTGCAATCTTTGCCAGTAAATCAACGAAAGTATAATTATCCTACATTGGAACATTGGCGGTTTCCGAATGTTCCTCTTTCAGTCCCACATATTCTATTGTCATGGACACGTCCTCCCTACATAGACATCCCAACTTATCAGACATCCTTACAGAATCTCACACTTTCTGCTTTGACAACCTGTTTTCCTTCCTCAAACGCATATATATCCTTCACTTGATCTAACCCCTTTACATTACCTCATCCGACCCTAACCCATTCACTCACCAATTCCTTAACCCAGCTTTAACAACTAATCACTAACCCAACCTATCCTTCACTAACATTAACTATAGTGCTATATGACCATAGATGTCTAGCACAATTTTTTTTTGTTTTTTTTTTGCTTTTAACCATTAACCTCACAGAGCCTCAAAATGTCATGTCTTGGAAATCCGTAGTACCGCAGTAACTGGTTATCATTAACATGCAAAGGGGTTCCTATAATGTCTTTCACGCTGTAAAGCTCGATCATGAAAATAAGCAGCCACCCACTCCATATTGGGTGTGTCGTCTGTCAACACTGTTAGCACTTGCAATATGTTTAAATCACAACAGTTAAGTAAAGAAGGCAAAGAAAACACTGAATATCTAGATTTTCCGGTGTATTAAATATATAAAACGGCAGTGTTTAGTCAAATAAAGGCTATATAAGTTATGACGACTATGCAATCGAGATATAAACAATCACTATATCCGGTTTGCAACGCTTACAAGACCATTACTTACCTTCGTCGCCTTCACCTCCTTTTTTATTTAGTCTCTCCAGACACGTCAATTAAATTCCCTTTTTGTCAAGAGATTGAATACCTATACAGGGGCATGACAAATGGAAATGGAACATGCTACTACATAGTATAAGAGACACTGACAGCTTCCGTAATTTTAAAACGAAATTAAACGAACACCTCTTAAATACTCAAACGTAAATATAAATGTATGTATGTAAAGAATAACCATTATAATTTAATGGAAAAGAGTGTTTTGATTTGTCTTTGACTTTATTCGTTCTCCCAC
>NC_061858.1:2685525-2698025 GCF_019202785.1 Penaeus chinensis
ACAATAAAAGTAACAAAGTACAGCGTTGAAATCTTTCCAACATTTTGGAGAGGCGCTTAGGGCGTCGGCAACGTGCTGTACTATGAGACAGATACAGAGACAGAGACAGAGAGAGAGAGAGAGAGAGAGAGAGACAGAGAGAGAGAGAGAGAGAGAGAGAGAGAGAGAGAGAGAGAGAGAGAGAGAGAGAGAGAGAGAGAGAGATGATGGTGATGGTTTGGTTTGCGAAGTTCTAGCTTCGCCCGGGCCTTCTAAATATGGCCCGGCCGGGAAAGAGAGAGAGAGAGAGAGAGAGAGAGAGAGAGAGAGAGAGAGAGAGAGAGAGAGAGAGAGAGAGAGAGAGAGAGAGAGAGAGAGAGGAGGGGGGGGGCAAGAGAGAAAGAGATTGATAAGATCATTAGCGGCGAACACCTTGTTAGACTGAAATATTATAATATTTAAAACGTTAAAAATCTATCAATAAATGTCATAAACAACCTTTGTGAGATTTAAATTAAGATCTTTCACAAGATTCCTCATTCTCCGGCTATCATCAAGGGGGTTAAAAACCAATCAGGATGTAGGAGATCCTGGAATCCTTTGTAGTCTCGTGTAGTAAATCGGGTTCATGTAGTCCCGGTGTTATGAAAGAGGTGGTTCTCCACTCTCGGCATACAGGGATTCCACAAGTGAAGACCTGAAAGCCCCTACACGGATTCTCAGAGCTTCATTATGAACCGAGTCCAACATCCGGAGAACAGTGGGAGTTACAGATGAATAAGCCTCACATCCATAGTCAAGTTTACTACGAATAAGTGCTCGGTAAAGCCGAAGAAGAGTTGTGCGGTCTGCACCCCAAGATAGGTGTGAAATAACCCGCAAAATATTAAGTGCTTTTGTAGCTTTTACCTTTAACTGTTTAATGTTAGGCACCCATGTAAGCCTTGAGTCAAAAATTAGATCCAAGTACTTTACCTCTTGGACAAAATGCAGTGGGTTTGCTCCTAAATAGAGGGAAGAATGGAGCTTTCCTCGTTTGTGGAATTGCATAGCCATGGTCTTGCTTGGAGAAAATTTGAACCCATGATATATTGCCCATTGCACAACCTGATTTATTGCAGTCTGCATGTGTCCCTGCACATCCTGTAAGCTTCCTCCTGAGCAGTACAGTGTAAAGTCATCCACATACAGACTACATGAGACAGCACTTGGAACGACCTTTACGACGTCATTCATAGCAATGGCAAACAGGGTCACACTTAAGACACTCCCTTGTGGACCCCTTCCAGCTGATCTTCCAGGTTAGAAAAGCTGTTTCCCACCCTCACTCTAAACTTCCTGTTAGCAAGGAAGCTTTGTATGAAGGTAGGCAATGATCCTCTTAAACCAATGTCATACAGCTTCATGAGTATGCCATGCTTCCAAGTACTATCATAAGCCTTTTCAAGGTCAAAGAAAACGTCGCTGTGTGAAGGAATTCTGTATTGCAGTTTCCATCCTTACAAGAGCATCTGTGGTCGATCTCAGTTTTATAAACTCATATTGATAAGGGGTCAGCACGTTTTCCTTTTCTAGCAGCCATGTCAACCTGAAGTTTACCCTTTTCTCCATCAACTTGCAGATGCAGCTGGTGAGAGAAATTGGTCTATAATTCCCTGATATAGAAGCATCCTTGCCAGGTTTAGAGACAGGAATGATTATAGCTTATTTCCATGTGGATGGCATTGTGCCCTCCCTATAGATCCTATTGAATAGATCCAACAGGAACGTTTGAGGACTCTCCGGTATGTGAGATATCATTTGGTATGGAATATCGTCATTTCCTGGGGCAGAGCTGCAAAGCAGAGTCCATCTCCTTGCGCAAAAATGGCAAGTTGTATGGAAGTTCTGCTGCAGTGCTACTGAAGAACGACACAGGGTGTCGTTCCTGTTCAGCCTGAAGAGTGGAGAATCGGGCAGTATAATAAGCCTTAATGACCTGTTGTACCACTTTTCACACGCACTCTTGGTTGTCCATTTTCCATGTCCATTAGGTCTCGGGAAAAGACAATTCCCTTACACTGATTGAGGGTTTTGTGAGGAGAACATGAGACTTGAGCCCCAGGAATGTCGCATATTGCACGCAAACGTTCACACTCGTGACGAAACCTCAACTATCAGGCTACCATCTCGCTGTGGGGTGATGCGAGAATCACGTTGACATACCTCAACTATCTTCCGTTGTACTTCAAAAATATCAAGATCCATGATAGATACACCATCAATGGTATTCATTACTAGGTATTTACTATATGATACACTTTCATATTTACCAGGTAAGATTTCCTTAGTGGATTGAGGAGGACTTTTCTCCTTACCTGGTTTGGGAGCTCGGGAACAATTACGATTCCCATTCTTGCCCTTTGGAATCTGGAGAGGTTCCAGAGTGACAATATGTGATGTTCCAGAGGGATTGGCCAGGGGATTGTGAAGGTCGTCAGGGAGAGAGCAAGTTCTTTGTAAATTTGCAGGAATCATACAAATCATAAATCTTCATTTCCTCACCCACCCACCCACCATGGAGTCCAATGTGGGGAACCTATAATTGGGGCTCAAATTTTCCCAACAGCCACAGGGGTAGTGAGGAAATATACACGGTCACTATTACAGTGCTGATGGTAGTCGCGGGACCTGTGCACTACCGACTGGACAGTGCCTGCTTGACCCTAGCCATATTTGACCAGCCGATTGACTTGACCGGGCCTTGATCAGGCCACCCCTCTAACCAGAATAGAGGACCAAAGAGTTGTGTTGCTAGCCGCAGGGTGCAGCGTGCAGCATCGCTCAACCTCCAGGACTCCTGTCTCCTGATAATACGAGACGCCACGCACGACAAAGACACATGGGAGAGTTCTCCCTGGCCCAAGATGGTATGAACCAGGGGTGGGTGCACCATCCCCTTTCATAGGCCTTGGTGCACCAGGAAGCCATTTTGTCTCATCCCTCACTGGTGACTCATCCAGTATGGAGAGAAAGAGAGAGAGTATGTGTGTCCTCAGCAGTCATTCGTGCTGTTATGTTACAGCTGGCACTTGAGGGTATTATATGAAATGAAGCGCTCGATAGTTTTTCCCTAACTCGCTGTATGCTTGGCAGTGCAGTGCGATTAACTCCAAATGCACCGGACTTTCGTAATCTATACACCATCCCTTCCTTACTCATTTCATAATAAACCTTAAAGTTTACTGGATCTTCATACACATCCTCACAAATTAGGTTATTTATAACCAATGTTGGTGCATTTAGTTATCTCTGTTTATGTATATATATAAAACACTCTGTGAAATAAAAGTAATGTTCCAAACCTGGTGAGGTGTTGCTAATGAGATTACTTCAATTCATTCAAACAGCATACACTGCAAAAATGTACATAAATAGAGGTGCTGCTTCTACTGTCCACCAAAAATGGGTGTACCTGCTATAAGAGGTCTACTGTCATGGCATCTTATACATACAGTACAGTAACTACCATGCAACATACATCTTTTACTTAATTTTCAACCAACTGGACAATGGATATTTTTCTTCTGTGTATTATGGAATGGCTGTTTCTTAGTTTAATTATTTTTCTTTATATGCATTTTCCTTGCAACAGAGTAGTTCTATAGCTAGAACTGCATAACTGAAAAATGAAAAAAAATAATTTCCAAGTCAAATATCACTTTCCTTCTTGACGATCATTATTTAAATGCAAATAATTCTTGGCACCCCATGGGCCATTTGTGACCATCTCAAGGGCCATATTTCACTGGCCATGAGTCTGACACTCTTGAACTAAATCACATCCATTACTGTTCTATTCAAATGAAGATCACCACAGTTACTTACGAAATTTCTTCAAGTATGGAAGTTGCCTATCCAGCTCTGAGAGAAAAGGCCTAATATCCATGTATTGTTCTGTGGTAGCCACCGAGATAGAGAGTTCCGTCAGACACTTGGGCAGCGACGCGAGGGAGGAGGAGCTCAGCTGGCCTTGGATCATGTTCATCTTACACCTGCTGAGGGATACGAGGCCAAGATAAATTTTGTCTGCAATGTATTCTTTCACAAAGTAATAATAACGCTAATACTGCTACTATTAATAATAATTAAGTACACTAACAACAGCAATCAGAATCTGAGTTTTATCAATGACATGAAGAAGAAGGCAAATGAACCTAAAACTTATATAATGGATAATAACATACAAGGGATCAATGCAATACAATATACAAACTAAAAACCATAAGAACATAAAGATGGAAGGTAGATAAGGCCCATTGGGAAGTCTTCCAGAATGCATTGGCCCAGTGTCTTAGACTCCCATAGATTGAAAGGATGGGTGTGCTGAAGTCCAGGCTAGTCCACGCAATAAACCTCAACCTCAACCTTGGCCCAGAATTCCCAATGGTGCTTGAAATAAAGGAAGTTATCTGTGGTTCAAACATGAACGGAAAATTTCCAATGGCAGAGAACCCCTGAAAATCTAGCTCTTGTAAGAGATGTTCCTAGGGATGCCAATGAAACTGCAAGCAGGTCTGATAGAAATCGTGTGAGTCCTTTACAGAATTATGGCAACACGTCAGGCAGGCCACCAACTGTTCAGCCCCGAGCATCAATCACAGGTAGACAAGCTGGTGCTACTCAGCAAGAACGAGAGGAGCTAGTCTGCTAGAAGTCTGACTGAAGGTAAACTAAGCCTACTCAGCTAACATGCACCCAGATATTTTCCTCCTTGAATATTCATACTTACATAACATACATAACCTACACTCAGGTGTGGTACATTCCCCTATTTCTATAGATGCCAGTAAACTAACATCAAGTGGTGTGAGGATAAAGCTAGTCTTATGCTACCTTGACAGATCTTTAATTAACTGGATAGGAAAAGTTAGAAGGATACTTAATTGTGGTCTTATTGCCCCATCTCCCGACCTTAAGATGGAAGAAAATGTTACAACCCAAAACTACTTTAAAAAGGAATAGCATATTTTCTTAAAATGAGGATTTCTTGAACATTTCTCCACTCACGGATGTTTTAGATTAACTCTAACCTGTTCAGGAGGAATTGGTAATATTACAATTACTCATAGCATGGTCAATATTATTGATATTATTGCCATATTTTTTCTCTGCATTCAGTTTCAACTGCATATAATTGCATTCAACTAACCTGAACTGTTGTATATCTTTCTCAATACTGCTGCCATCAGGCTTCGGGTGTTTATATTCATGAGAAAATAACAGATTTAACTCCCACTGCTTTCCAGCAATGATTCTTAGGAGCTCTTTCAAACAAGGAATGTCCTGTGGGTCATTGTTAATCTTCACAGTAATTTCGGCAACGTCAGTGCAGTGAGGGAGTATTGAAGTGTAAGCCTGTACGCGGGAGTCCTCGACTCTGATGCTCTCACTTTGTAAAATTTGAGGGGCAATCAGCCTACACAGTGTGCCATCGCATCTTGTCAGTTCTAGGAGATCCAGCCACTGCGTTTCACTTGTTATTCCACAGTCTTTAAGCAGCTGGACTAACTCTTCTGCTCGTTCTGCTGCAATGGCTTTACTTCTATAATGCAGAATGCCTACCAAATGAGTGAGAACATTCTGTGACCTTCTGACAAGGTCTTCCACATTAGAGCTAGAGGAACTTTCTTCTCTCTCAAGCAAGACCTCACGAATGGTCTTGGGGTTTTCAGGGTCCAGTAGTCCATCTACTTTGCTAAGAATAAAGTGTCTGCGATCTGACAGATAGCCATTTTCTATGAGAAGTTTCTTAAAGCCAGATAATACCTTTTCCTTATCTGGTGAGTTTGCCTGGAATTTCTTTAGGATACTTTTGGCCGCATAAAAATCCTGCAAACCTTTGTGTGGGAAACTAAAATGAGAATCTTTCCTTTCTGACCATGAAACAGTTTGGATGAGGAAAGTACTCGCTATGTTCTCCCAGTATAGTTTCATGCGACCACATTCGTTCCTCAGTATCTGCAGTGAACCAGGAGGTAGCATTACGACACCAGCTCTATGGTTAATGAGAGCCACATGGAATAGTGTTTCCATTATGTCTTCCATGTCCTCAGGTGGTATGTCTTTGCCAGGTTGCCTGCTGTTCAGTTTCTTTATAATTTCGTCCAGAGTAGCCTCAAACAGCTCTGTTGCTGTTGTCAAGGTGTTGATCCTCGTTGGTGAGAGAATCCACAACATGGCAAGACACATGAGGTTGTATGGGAACCTCCAGTGCTCCTGAAGGCGGACTGCTGTTTTATTCAAGTAATTAACTAGATCCTTGGGATCTCTACCATGTCCTCGTGCTTTAAAGTATTTAGTTATGAAATCACTCCTATTTTCTTCAGAAATTCCTACTACTTTAATACGTAGGCAAGCATATTCACTACTTATATCGAGTCTGTCAATTTCCTCTGGGCGTGTGGTACACATTACAGTAATTGGCATTTTTTCCCCATATTGGAGAATATCCTTGAAAAGTAGCTGAGATTCATCATTTTTTTCATCCAGACCATCGCATATGAATATGATGTTTTTGCCTTCAATTAGTAGCTTCAAATATTCTGGGTCCACTTGGCCTTTCATAGTTGGCATTACAGACAAGAACAGTGCGGGCAAAGATTTAATGTGTCGCTCCCGAAACTGCATGTATATTAGCAACTCATAATCAAGTAGCTGGTCCATTGTGTTGTTCCCATCCGACCAGTCAAGAACAATCTTCCTAGTTAGAGTTGTCTTCCCAACACCGGCCACGCCTTCAACAAGGATGAATTTGCTCTTATTATTCTTTTTGGTTCGTTCACCTAGTACTGTAAGCCAGTCTCTAAACTCTATCTTCTCTATCTTCTGGTTATAAATCATCTGCATTTCTGTGAAGACGTCTAATATCTTCGTCTGTTTACGTGTCCCTAGACTATCCTCCAGTAGGTGAACATCAGGAGCTTCCGAAAGGTAGTCCTTGTATTGTTCTTTCATTCTTGCAACTCCTTCATTGTCCATCAAAGCTTGCAGCTCTCTGAAATAAACACGCAAGTCCTCAAAGGGTGCTTCCTGGATTATCTTTAAATCTTTTTCCATATCCAAGACCTCCTGTTGTGTATCAGTGCCAAATGTGTCTTCAATCTTCTTCCATGTGTTTTTGAGGAGCTCTTGCAGTGAACGCACTCTGTCGTCAAACTCTCTCTTCCCAAGACCCGAAATCTCATGCATTACATCATTCCTGTTGTCTTTGATTGATTTAATATTGTACTCTAGAGTGTCAGCTTGAGTTGTCCAGACTGATTTATTTTTGTCTTCAACTTTATCACAATATTCTTGAATTATAAAAAACAAGAGAGTAATATCAAAGGAATTGCAGGATACATCACTTTTAATTGTCTTCTCTTGTGTCTTGTTGAATGTTTTCCCCTTGGGTTTCTTCTTAATCCTCTCCAAATATTCTATAAAGTTTTCCTTTGGCAATTTCCCTTTTGTCATTTCTTTGAAAATACACATCAGAGGTCGCCGTGAGGGTTCCAAAACAGTGCAAACGAGGCGGAGGTGAAAGTTCCTTGCCTCAGATTCTAGAATGCGTCTTCCCTGTATGCTAGAACTTGCCATTTTGCAGCAGGGGGTTCAACCTTTTAACAACGATCAACCACGGTGTACAGTATAAGATTGTTATAGAGCTTGTTATAGAGCTTGAGAGTGTGTAAAATGACTTTGCAACAGGTCTGCAATCTGCAAGAGCGGTCCTTCAACTTGCTGTGAAGCCTGACCCTATTTTGTGGTCATGACTGCTAAGACTAACCACTGTGGAGTTCCAGCTTATGCCAAATTTGCACTTTCTACGAAGCTTAGGCTTGCTCCAAAGCTTGAACTTTGTATGAATATATAAAATCACAGGGAACTTGCTTCATCTTGATGTTCGACGTCCCTAAGATTAGAAGATGCAGAGGCGATTCACTTTCCTTTGAAGCCTTCTGTAGACTGCGAGACATCATTTACTGGAGCAACTGGAACTTGGGCTGGACCTGAAACCACTCTCAGCTCCTGAAATGCGGTGGAAATTTATCATTAATTAGATCTTTTATCTACCATCTGGAACATTAATGTATGTACACACACACACACACACACACACACACACACACATACACATATAAATGTTTATATACTTAGTTATTTATTTATATATATGTTTATATATATATTATATATATTATATTATATATTATATATATTATATTATATATTATATATATATGTTTATATATATATATATTTATATATATACATATGTGTGTTTCTATATATACATATATACATACATACACACATACATATATGTGTGTATATATATATATATGTATATTTATATATATGAATATTAATATATGTATATATATATGTGTGTGTATATATAAATATATATATATACATATATATATATATATATATTCATGCATATACATATAAATATATATTTTTTATACCAATACGAGTACACACACACATACACACACACACACACACACACACACACATATATATATATATATATATATATATATATATGTGTGTGTGTGTGTGTGTGTGTGTGTGTGGCACGTGTTAGCACGCCGAACCGTGGTTGATTAGGAAGGGCATCCAATCAGGCAAGGGTGACACTGCCATATAACCTCTCAATAGTGAAATGAGAGAGGCCTATGACCTGCAGTGAAAAAAAAAAAATATATATATATACATTATATATATACACATCTTTATACATCTACATATACATATATATTTGATTTGGATACATATATATATATATATATTGATAAACGTATATATAAATATACTTACATATGCATACATATATATATGTATACATCTATATATACATCTATATTTGCATATATATATATATATATATATATATATATATATATACATATATCAATATTCAAATATATAAATATACGTATACATACATACATACATATATATATATATATATATATATATATATATTCGTGTGTTTTCCTGTAATTCCCTTCATTATTCTACTTACAGATTGTTCGGCATGAATTCCACACGTGTGTGTGAGTGTGTATGTGTGTGTGTATATATTATATACATATATAAATATAATTGTATGAATATATATACATATACACATACATTTATACACACACACACACAACATATATATATATATATATATATATATATATACATATTGATAAACATATATATATAAGGATACATATATACACACACACACACACACACACATATATATATATATATATATATATATATATATGTGTGTGTGTGTATACATATGCTATTATTCACATATATAAATATACATATATATACATACATACATACATATATATACACATATATAATGTGTGCGTGTAAACATCATATATATATATATATATATATATATATATATATACACATAATGGCCCGAACTTCGGTTCTGACCACATGCCCGTCATCATAAAACTTTCTAACACACCTATACAAAACAAAGAAACGACATCCTTCAGGCATAAAAAAGCAGACTGGGATGACCTTAAATCTTACCTAGCTAGTCAAAATTTTAACTTGAAAGAGAAAATATTCTCGAAATAGATAGGCATCGGCATCAACTCTTCGCGTGGATATCAACAGCCATTCGCCGCGCCATTCCGCGAGAGTGCCTTAAGATCAGAAAATCATTCCATCCAAGCGAGAGAACCAAGCGTCTCCTGACCTGCTACAGGAACCGTTTTCTTCAAAATTTTAATCACTGACATCGAGTTCGGTGGGACCTCACTCTCCTCAGAAACCATGTCATATATAGTTTTGATAATGACCGCAAAATTCATTGGCAAAATTTAATTAATCAAACAGAATCTATAAGAGTTCGCACAACACGGGGATTTTGGCAATCAATTAAGCAATTAAAAAATAGTAATACACAAGCCCTCCCCTTCACTCACCTCCTCAAGACAACAATCAAATTTCAGATCCCGTGGAGGTTATCAAAAAAATTCATGATCACTGGCAAACTGTTTTCTATCCTCATGAACCCCACCCTCTTTTTAATGAACACTTTCAATCCATCAACACCTGGAGTCAAGACCACAGGATAGAAACAGACCCAGAGCAGATTATCCACCTGGATAATCTGGACGACACATGCGAACTCCGTGCACCCATTTCGCTGGAGGAAGTTAAACAAATAATAAAGAGGTTTCCTAGACAGGCTCCAGGCTCCTCTCAGATCGGACGTGACGTACTCATACACCTTCCTGACAACGTTTTACGAGATATGACGCACTTATACAATACTTCTCTTACCTCTGAGTACTATCCCTCACCTTTCAAAACTTTGTGGGCCTCATCCCTAATTACGGTACTCGTAACCAAGGACGTGGAGCGAGCCTTCGACACGGTCTGGCATGCTGGCTTGAAGTACAAACTGCACCAAATTTAATTTTCCTTCGTGTACCAAGAAGCTGCAAAGGTAAGATTTCGGACACCATCCACATGCATGCAGGTGTACCTCAAGGCAGCATAATCAGCCCAACACTATACATATTATAAACAAATGACCTCCCCGACCCCACATTTCCCGATTCATTGACACTTCTTTACACCGACGACTGTACTCACTTAGCCAGACATGATACACTCGCTCGCTACTTAAGCACTTCTTCAAATAACACGCTCTTGCACCGTGCCCGGTGTGACTTTTGATTACATGTTAAGATTTCATTATAATATCAGTAAAAAAAAGACATTGGCTGATAAGAGCTTACACTCGCTTTATCGATTCAGATGTGCGGCCCCGCGCATAAAACTGCACCTGTTCAAAGCCATCATACACCCTCTTCTCACACACACCCCACTCACACTTACACTCGCAGCATACACAAACAGAAGAAAACTGCAAGTCATCCAGAATGAAGCACTCCGATGGGTCAACAATATAGGAAGGGACGAGTTTGTTACGTCATCACAACTTCACGAGAGAGCTTCTGTGCTCCCTCTGAACCTTGTATGACGCGCGAGGTTTTGTAAACAACTCGACAAACTTCGTCGTCTTTGGCTGCCCGACTGGATAGACAAGAGAGCTTCTTTCTTTTTTTAGCCTGGCAGAAACATCTCTATGAACCTTCTCATACTTCCTTCATGTCTTTCACCCTCCCTGCCTCCCTTGTTTCGTTCGCTTTTAATATTTTTAACTTTTTAAAGTGAGATTGCCAGAGCACATCTCCGACAGGGGGATATCCCTGATCGACGCGGGCAAGGGAGATAGCCTCTGATCTGCGATCTCACTCGTATTTCAACCTTGCAGTCTCATGATAGCCGAGGACAACACCGTTATCATGGGCGATAAGTCCGTGCACGGTGGCGCCACCGACACGCGAGCTCGCTCACGCCTAGTGAGTGCCGCAATGCCAGGGTTGCGCAGCCCACGGATGGCGCAGGGCCGCCCTTTCCAGCCCTTATCCTCCTTCCCGCCTCCTGTCAGCTATGCCCCCAAATTTTACCCCGCATGTTGGGTTAAGCCCCGACTCTTTTCTCTCTTACTAAATCATCTTTTCGATCCCCGCCTTTATCCTGCCCGCCTCCCCCCCCCCCCCCCGTAACGGGCCTTTTCTTTTAACTTTTTAACTTTTATTGATAATGCAGTAATTTATTGTAGAAGAAAACACAAGACTCCCTTCGATATTGTTGGAAGTATAGAAAATGAGTCTCATGGGTTACCCTATCAAATTTCACAATTTGTTTTACAAATCTTGCGATTACGTAAATAAACAGATATATATGGTCATCTCACACACACACACACACACACACACACACACACGCACGCACACGCACACCCACACGCACACGCAGACGCACACGCACACGCACACGCACACACACACACATATACATATACATATATGTACATATAATTGTGTGTGTATATTTATATATACACACGTACATTATATATATATATATATACATATATCTATAATACACACGCACACACAAGCAGGCATACACACACACACACACACATACACACACACACACATACATATACATACATACATACATACATATATATATATATATATATGTGTGTGTGTGTGCGTGTGTGTGTGTGTGTGTGTGTGTGTGTGTGTGTATGTGTGTGTGTATTACACACACACACACACACACACACACACACACACACACACACACACACACACACACACACACACACACACACACACACACACACACACAGACATATATACATTGTATATATATATATATATATACATATATACATTATATATATATATATATGTATGTATGTATATATATACGTATATATTTATGTATATACGTATATATTTATATATATATATATATGTCTATATATATATATATATATATATATATACCTATAAAGATCTACATTATATAATGTATACCAAAATATCAACAAACATGTTCTTGTGTTGAGTGAAAAAAAAACTAGCAATATT
>NC_061858.1:2703025-2743025 GCF_019202785.1 Penaeus chinensis
TGTGTCCAGTGTGTATGTGTGTGTGAT
Organism: Penaeus chinensis; assembly: GCF_019202785.1. Lineage (NCBI taxonomy): Eukaryota > Metazoa > Arthropoda > Malacostraca > Decapoda > Penaeidae > Penaeus > Penaeus chinensis. The sequence goes on from NC_061858.1 coordinate 2,703,053, forward strand.
ACTTTTACACCGCTGTTAAAGGTTGCCTTACCATTAGTGTTTGCCGAATCCTTCGTACTTTAAAACTCGATCAATGTATAAATAACATGGTTGAAAAGACACTCCTGCTGATTTCATAATCAGCAGGAGTGAAGTTAGAACAATGTCCATGAACAGAAGACGGCCTACATATATATGTATATGTATATATTCATTTAAATATTTCAGAGAGTATATCAAAAATAGTATATTCAATGAGTCTGACGAATACCTGTGCATGCTGAGGTAAAAACTGGTGCATAGATGGACAAATAAATAAGACCACACTTCTTTTGGTGATATAAATACTGTATATACACTGTCACTGTTAATGGTTTATACGCACACATGCATATCATACATACATATCGTTGATCAGGCTCGTTGCCTCTGGCTCCCTAAGGTCTGCCACATTGATCCCAACCGTGGTGTACATCTTCAGCACAGGCTTCAGTACATCTGGTTTACAGCTTCCGTAGATTTCCTTATAGGACAAGCCCGAACAACATTTACCCTTTGAATACTGAACAATATAAAGGCAGGTATAGCTGTTATAGTTTTCACCGGTACTTATTAAATCCCATTGATTTGTCTATATAATTATCAACTACCAATGAGCTGTCATTTTAAAAACATCCTTTTTGAAAGGAATCGTTCATAATATTTCAACCTTTTGCAGCCCTTTCAGATTATGCATTGGACACATTCAAAACCCTGGTTGTTGTCTCCTTCCTTGAGGATGTCACTCAACATAGGTTAATGATTGAAGATACGATTAAGCTAAAAGAGTTTATTCACTAGACATGTGAAGCCTGTAGTAGAATTCAGCGTTGCAGTTCTGTTGCTGTATTCTCTCACTAATCGTGGTGAGAACCCATAGCCAGTTTGGCTATGGGTTTCAAAACGCATGTCGAGTAGTATTAGGGTCACATTTAACCTCAGTGCATCATTTGTTGTATCACATCACAGCCCTAAGATGTATCATATTGTAATACAATATATGTAAACAAGTTAAAATTACAATCTATTGAGAAAATATCCAAATGAGATCATATTACGCGACGTGCAGTTATAAAGGAATAAGCTATAATCCAAAGTGAAAAAGGACGCAGTCTAACTGTTTAGCTAAGGTTACTACAGGCTACTCATTCTCGGGCGTGATCCCACTACTGCTCGACACGGGTGCTTTTGGCTGCTGGGTTTCCCCCCTGGCCTGGTTCACACCTCCTTAGTCAACCTGGACGTCACTGGCTCCCCAAGGACGCCCATATCGATGTCGAACTTAGTGCGGACACTCAATCAACATGAGAAGTCCTGCAGCAGTAATCCCCACCTCAAGCCATCCTACAGCCCAGGCCTCCGAGTCGCCGGATTACAGAGTCGAGCCACCAACCCCAGCCGCTCTGTGATGTATTTTACTGTATTTTTGAGCATGGGGACGAGTGGTATGGTCTATACCTGTAGATATATATATAACAGCGTTGCTCCCCCCCCCCCCCCCCTCCTCCAAGACTGCCATAGCATTGATATCTATCCTAAATATTTGAGTCATCTGAGGTACTCATTAATATGTGAGCCTTTTTCTGAAATTAGCTGATATGTTCCCATGTCAGCTGTAACAATAGCTGATGAATATGTGAATGTGCTGTTTGTGAATATAATTACATTATTAGAATTATAGTATATATATGTGTATGTGGCAAAGTATATTACAGGCAAAGAGGATATATTATTTATATCCCAGGGTCGTCTGAGTGATTCATTCATTCAGTATAAACTTCATTCAGTATAAATTGTTTTAACAACTTTTTCTACTTATATACTTACTCAGAATACATAGTACAAATTAATTCATTACGGCAGAAGAGGCAGTAATATGAATCAAAATGTAAAACATGATAAAGTCAGTAAACCTGGCCCCATTACTGAGTGTTTTTTCACAGTTTAGTTCTCCCGCCCTCTCTCCTTGTCGGGGAAGAAAGATTTAAAGCGTACTTGCTACCCAACCCAAAATGGCTGGGGTTGGTGGCTCGACTCTGTAATCCGGCGACTCGGAAGCCTGGGCTGTAGGATGGCTTGAGGCGGGGATCATGGCTACAGGCTTACTCATGATGAAAAAGAATCCGCACTAACCTCGGCATCAATATGGGCGCCCTTGGTAAGCAAGGGACGTTCAGGTTGACTGAGGAAGTGTGAACCGGGCCAATGGTACAAATCACAGTCAAAATCGCCCATGTTGTATACTAGAATTGCGTCCAGGAGTGAGAAGTCTGTAGCGACCTTGCCAACATAATCAGACTTGGTCCTTTTGAAGTCTGATTTCTAACTATTCAAGTCATAATGAAAGCTGTGTTCGTAAACGCTCGACTTGAGAAAGCTAGGTTCTAGATAATATATATACACATACATATATACATATATTCATATTAGGCCGGGCCATATTTAGAAGGCCCGGGCGAAGCTAGAACTTCGCAAGTCATAAACTAACTATTCATATTACAATGGAGTTTTCGCTTGCTATTTCATGCGCATATATGTATGTGTATGTATGTATGTATGTATACACATATATATATAATGGTTATGTATATATGTATATATTCATGTATGTAAACAGAATATATACATATAAACAATGTATGTGTGTGTATGAGTATGTGTGTATATGATTGTATATAAATATACACAGCAAACGAAAGACAAGGTGTGTGCTCATGTGATTGTCTAATAGTATAGCCATAAATGTATGTGTATGTAGACTTAATATCTTAGTATTTATATACACGCACATGTACACAGAAGGCAGACATATGAGTGTATAAATATGGCTCGGGTGACCCGTTTCTGTAATACACTACAATACACTGTAATACTGTAATACACTACAGCCACTGTAAGACTACTGCCAGTGTCTGTCCAAGCGCGAATACAGAACTTTTCCACTACATAACCAGCGTTCCACCACAGACCTAATGCCCTTTTTTGCAACTGCCATGGCGGGGATTCGATCCCGACATCCCAGGGAACACTGGAACATCAGTCTGCATAATCATACTATATATATACATATAGTATACGTACTATGGATAGATGGATGTACTAATATCTAAATATATGTATATATAATCAGTCTCATAGCCAACTAAGTAGGTTAATGAATGACCTAATGGTAATCTAATCAAACGAAATATAGATAGGATTTACTACCCTCTACTTTTATCATTTACCACCCATTTCAGAGGTACCAAATATGTGAAATTCTGAATTGAATAAATATATAATTGATTAATGATTATGTAGAGAGACTGATGAAAGATGAACTGCTAAAAATAAGCTGAAAATATTCAGGTATGGATAATACCTCTTGGTTCCGTGTTCATACTTATACTATATTCACCACAGAGCGACTGGGGTTGGTGGTTCGACTCTGTAATCCGGCGACTCGGAGGCCTGGGCTGTAGGATAGCTTGAGGTGGGGATAACTGCTGACTGGGTGTCCGGTCTACGCTCGACAGCAATATGGGAGTCCTTGGGGAACCAGGGACGTCCAGGTTGGCCAAGGAGGTATGAACCGGGCCAGGGGGAAACCCAGCAGCAAAAAGAACCCGTGTCGAGCAGCAGTGAGACCACGCCCGAGTGAGCAGCCTGTACAGCAAGACTTCGGCATTTTTTATTTATATTGTAACTTCTCTAATAAACACACACTCACTTTCACAAGCAGACACATATGTGTGTGTTTGTGTGTATGTGCATCTGTATCAATGTGTAGGTATTTGTGCGCATGTATCTTTTTCTTTTACAACACTGTCGATAGTCACCTGTCCGTAAACTAAAACCATTGGTCAATATATAAATAACATGGTTTGATACTGCAGCCGATAATGAAATACTCCACCACAAATATCATGAAACAATATAAACACTGAAAAGGAATAAAAGAAGTGAGTCTATAGTCGGCCGTATTGATCCCGACCTTGGTGCACACAGCAAGTCCTCCAGCTTACCTGGTTTACAATCTCTGTAGAGTACGTTTCAGAACAAGCATGAACAATATTAAACTTTGTAAGCATAAATTTTACAGGTACTTATTATATATTTAAAGGCAGATATAGATTCATACATACATACTTGAGTACAAATATATATTTATATAAGTATGTATGTATGTATGTATATGCTTTTATTGAGAAGTAAGATATAAAGCGAAAAAGGACGAAGTCTAGCTGTATAGGCAGGGCTACTGCAGGCTGCTCCCTCTCAGGCGTTATCCCACTACTGCTCGATACGGGTGCTTTTGGCTGCTGGGTTTCCCCCCTGGCCCGTTTCACACCTCCTTAGACAACCTGGACGTCCCTGGCTCCCCGAGTACGGCCATATTGATGCCGAGCTTAGTGCGGACACCCGATCAGCATGAGAAATCCTGCAGCAGTGATCCCCACTTCAAGCCATCCTCCAGCCCAGGCCTCCGAGTCGCCGGATTACAGAGTCGAGCCACCAACCCCAGCCGCTCCATTGTGCATCCTAGTATACGTTTGAGCCCGGAGGCGGGTAGTATGATCCATCCTTATAAGTATATATAAAACATATTATAACAGTTTATATTGTAGCAAAACATATTTTAACAGTTTATATTGTAGCAAAACATATTTTAACTGTTTATATTTTAGCAAAACATATTTTCACAGTTTATATTTTAGCAAAACATATTTTAACAGTTTATATTTTAGCAAAACATATTTTCACCGTTTATATTTTAGCAAAACATATTTTCACAGTTTATATTTTAGCCATCTGTAAACAGAATCATGAATCAGCTGTTTATTTATTCAATTCAGAATTACACACATTTGGCACTTGTAAAATGCCTGGAAAATGATAAAGGCAGAGGCAAATAAAAGCCATCTCTTGATCGATTGATTAGGTCATTCATTAACCTTCTAGCCATTGTCTGTTAGCTTGAATATGTATATTTAGATTTTAGTATATTCATCTATATATATGTAAATGTATATGCACACACACACACACACACACACACACACACACACACACACACACACATATATATATATATATATATATATATATATATATATTATATTTATTTATATTGAATGTCAGAATGTGTGTGTGTGTGTGTGTGTGTGTGTGTGTGTGTGTGTGCTTGTGTGTATGTGCGTTAGTGTGTCTGTGTATGTGTGTATGCATATATATATTGTATATATGTATGCATACATCTCTCTCTCTATATATATGCACATATACATATGTGTGTGTGTGTGTGTGTGTGTGTAAATATGTGTATGTGTGTATATATATATACATATATGCGTATATTTATGTATATATATGCATATATGTGACTAAAAGTCTAGTGGTTAAAGCACTGGAATCTGGTCCTCGCGGTCCCAGGTTCGAATCCCCGCTTTGGCAGTTGCAACAGAGGATGCATTGCAGAGTGGTAGATTTATGTCTTTGCAGTTACAAGATTCACATGCAACAAACCCGTGACTGAGTACGGACATCGAAAAAGAACTGGCCGCCCTATCGAATTATCCCGCGGACTTGCATGTACCTCAGCTTATTCAGCAAGATAGAATGTCCGCAACAGGACAGCTATTATATATATCTTGTGTGTAGACACATATTGTGTCCATATTATGTGAAACATGTATACATATACATATATATTTTTTTTTTTATATATATATGTGTGTGTGTGGGTGTGTGTGTGTGTGTGTGTGTGTGTGTGTGTGCGTGAGTGTGTGTGTGTGTGTGTGTGTGTGTGTGTGTGTGTGTGTGTGTGTGTGTGTGTGTAGAAAAGGTATGAATGAAAATGAATATCTTCACAATACAAGAGATGTATTTGACCGGTTTCGAAGTATTTCTGACGAAGATATAATCGAAACCGGTCAAATACATATCTTGTATTGTGAAGATATTCATTTTCATCCATACCTTTTCTACATTTGTCAACATGAATACTGTTCATATATATATATATATATATATATATATATATATATATATATGTGTGTGTGTGTGTGTGTGTGTGTGTGTGTGTGTATTTCTATATATGTATATATATATATATATATATATATATATATATATATATGTGGGGGGGGGGGGATGCATGTGTGTGGAGCACATGCATAGGCGTATTTTTGAGTTTCCCGCCTAGTCATCAATGATACATTTTCTGACATTTTCTGACATTGTCTTATACTTGGCATTTTATTGAAAACTGTCTCATGATACATGTTTTCAGACTAGCCACGTGAATACATAATAACAATTTAACTGGTGTATTAGCGGATGATCTTGTGAGCAGGTGTGAAATTCTTACAGTAGATTCATTCAGTTTTCAGGTTAAGAATAACACGACTGCAGCATCTGCTCTTCAGTGCTGTAAAACATAGTACATAATAAATAAACATATGTGTATTACATCTCTTTATATATATTTGTGGTGGGGAATCTGTAAATACATGTAATATGTGTATGTGTGTGTTTCTATATACATATGTTTGTGTGTGTGTACAAAATTTATGTAAGTATATAGATATTCATATGCATATGTACTTGTTTAAAATACTACTACAACAGTCGTCTGGTTCAACCAAGATGGGAGAAATATGTGTTAAGGGTAAAGATGGTACCTGAGTGATTCTATATCAATTTAATCCATACATTCTTCTTGGTTTCAATTATTCCAGTTACACATTACTGAATTTGTTTACGATAGGCTTACGTTTGAATTGGACATTTTTATAACAATAAGTTCTTCACGGCTCATTTATGGAAAGTGTGTATTGCATTGACGCAGATATGATCTCATATTAACTATTTTGTAGACAAGCCTGATGTCATTTCACATTTCCACTCGCGGTAGATTTATCAGAAGCATGAATCAAATATAGTGGAAGCGAAGACAACCCGAGTATGAAATGTTGATTAAATATGAAGTCATATGGCTAAATACACCTTCAGTTTTGTCTTGTGCAAAGTTACCACACATAACCCCATTAAAGGTGTTTTCGTTGCTGTACCCCACCCTTTGTTCAGGGTAAAAGAAACGCTGTTATTTTGGTGGCTCGACTCTGTAATCCGGCGACTCGGAGGCCTGGGCTGTAGGATGGCTTGAGGTGGGGATCATTGCTGCAGGACTTCTCATGTCGATTGGGTGTCCTTACAAAACACGGAATCAATACGGTCGTCCTTGAGGAGCCTGGGACCTCCAGCTTGACTAAGGAGGTGTACCAAGGGGGAAACCCAGCAGCCAAAAGCACCCGTGTTGAGCAGTAGTCGGATCACGGCCGAGAGTGATTGGCCTGTAGTAGCCTTTTCAATAGAATCAGACTTGGTCCTTTTATATGAAAGTCAATTTAGCTAAATTATTGTAATAACGTTCATCTCACCACATGAAATATTCTAATCCTTTACGTGCCTGTGCGTAATTGTAATGATTTTACCTGAAAAGTTATGTGAAATTAAAACTGGATTATATCCCCTGAGCCCACTTTAAAGCATCTTTTTACAATTTGTTCTTCGTCAATGAAAAGCGTTTTAAACACACGCATACATACGATATATATACATACGCATATGCATATATGAGAAACAATAGAATATATAATAACTGAACTTAGATATACAAATGTATACTATAAAAAGAAAGGAACACGATAACGAGCTTGTAATATGATGAATTACTGAGATTCAAGGATACCATATATGAAGCATGATGAGTCTGATGGGTATATGTGGAAATATATGCGTAGATGATTAGAAGTTTACAACAGATATGAAATCTTTCTGACATTCAAGTTAACTAGGCTATGTGTTGCATTTTGAAGTGGCTGGGGTTGGTGGCTCGACCCTGTAATCCGGCGACTCGGAGGCCTGGGCTATAGGATGGCTTGAGGTGGGGATCACTGCTATAGGATTACTCATGATGACAAAGTGTCCGCACTAACCTCGGCATCAATATGGGCGCCCTTGGTAAGCAAGGGACGTCCAGGTTGACTGAGGAAGTGTGTACGGGCCGGCGGGGACACAACACAACCAAAAGCACCCATGATGAGAAGTGGAATCACGCCCGAGAGTGAGCAGTCCGTAGCATCCTTGCCAACATAATCAGACTTAGTCCTTTTAACATCTGGCCTATATAACATAAGAAAGAAAGTGATAAGTTGCAACTACTGTACATTTTGATCAGTTGCGTTTATTACTATATATATTGTGTGTGTTTTACTGACTCATACAGACATGCATATTATATATAGTTAGACATCCTTAGTAACGCTGCCCATCCCTGGCTCCTTACGGACGTCCGTATTGATCCCGACCCTGGTGCAAGCATCGAGTTAAAGAAGTTAGACAAGCCTTTGTGTTCACCTGGTTTACAGCCTCTGTAGATTGCTTAAAAGAACAAACATATACAGTATATTCATACAGCATGGCAGTATCGAATCACACTTTAGTTGTATCACTATAGTCAATGCGCAACGACATTCTGTGGAAGTCATTAAGAAAATATCTGAATAAGATTCATATAAAGCATCATGCATTTATACAGGTATAAACTACTGTGTTAATGGATATAAGGACTTTCTAGCTGTTCAGGTAAAGTAACTACAGGCCGCTCACTCTGGGGCGTGATCCCACTACTGCTCGACACGGATGTTTTGGCTGCTGGGTTTCGGTTCACACCTATTCCTGGATGTTCCTGAGCTCCCCAAGGAGGCGCATATTGATGTCGAGCTTAGTGCGGACACACAATCAAAATGAGAAGATCTGCAGCAGTGATTCTCACCCCAAGTCATCCTACAGTCTAGGCCTCCGAGTCGCCAGATTACAGAGTCGATCCAACGATCCATGCATGATAAAGTCGTTTTTAACAGCAAAGTGTTTGGGGACGTTTCCATTTCTATTAGAATGTTCTGCTTAGAAAACATATCTTGACTTGATTAGTTTACGCATACACACTTACATACAAATACACACGTATACACATCTATTAAGAAACAGCGAAAAGTTTAATATCCATTTTGTATACTAGCCTTCTCCTGAACCTGAAATTGTTTCACATTTCCATCCTATTTAGTTTTATTAGATACATATATAAAAGTATCGTGGAAGCAAAGGCATGTTGAAAAATAAGTATGAAGTGCCGATTATATGTCAAGTTAAATGGTTATATACAGCTTCAGTTTAGACTTGTAGCGTCACTGGCAACTACAGTTACGATCGTAAACAGACAGCGGTGGTATTCACTAACATCCTGCCATCGGAGTTACCGTGGTAAATTTTACGAGTGGTCAGAACACTGGAAAGTCCGCTGGTAACTTCAGGAAAGACGATGTCATTACATGTTGTCTCATCCGAAAATTAATAATTAAGCAAAGTTCTATGTTTGTTTTTATTACTGATATGATTAGTATGATGGCAAACACATACCATGACATAGACATGCAGATAAAACTAGCAAAAATAAAATTCACACAAATTCTCGTTAAATTATAGGTAGACATGTGAATGAATTTAAATAAGTCTCCTCTGACATAATTATCACAAATTCTATAGAAAAAATAAATTACATAAACTGGCAATACCAATTTTAAATTAGCATAAAAACTTCTATGTCTCTCGGCACTTTGACAGGAATGAATCTATGACGATAGAAGACAATGCATAAAAATTGTGTTTGGACCGGTTTTTTGTTTAACAATGACGAAAAATAAATAAATAAATAAAAGACCATGGGTTGTTTCTGTAATTCACGGTGAACAATAACATAAACGTTTGTATTGGTTACTTTTAATACGTTAATTAGCCAGGGAGGTCCATTAACATCCCACATGATGGATATAAACGAATCTTTATTTGTAAAAAAAATGTACATATGCCTTAATGGTGTATTAGCTAAAACCATATTTTTTTTAAAATCGCACTGTGTCGAGTTCTGTATATGTGTTCGGTGATTGGCGGAAAGAACTTAAAGAAAAATGTATGGCGCTCGCTGATTGTTGGAAATGCCTTACTATAGCCCTCTGTTGGCTACCATTAGAATGAGTCGATTTACGATTGTAACTCTGTTGAGGCGAATTACCAGGCATTCCTGAATCCAACTTTACCATCACTGGTAGACGCAGTGGAAATTGACCACTGGTAACGTTACGATCGCATGTCAATGAATCCGATCCCTGGGCTGTAGGATGGCTTGAGGTGAGGGTCACTTCTGTAGGACTTTTCATGATGACTGGGTGTCCGCACTAAGACGGGCATCAATATGGGCGGCCTTGGGGAGCCAGGGACGTCCAGGTTAACTAAAGTGTGAACCGGCCCAGGGGGGGGAAACCCAACAGCCAAAAGCACTCGTGTCGGGAAGTAGTATCATGCCCGAGAGGAGCGGCCTGCAGTAGCTTTGGCAACAGAATCAGACTTGGTCCTTTTAAATAACAGTGTCTTTAGCTATATTATATTATGTATCTAACGGAAAATCTTTTAGACTGAATATATATTAAAAGGAAAAGTAATTTCTGCATCCCTGTACGTAAATTGCGATGATCTTACTTGAAAAATTGTGTTGTTGAAATGAAACTGGAATGTTATACATATTTACACCACATGCATATATGTATATGTGTGTATGTGTGTGTGGACCTACGTTTGTTTTCATCGCTGTTCCTTCAAGAATCAGCATTTTAAATGCACATACGTATACATATGTACATGCATATACTTATATATATACACACACCCCGGTGATATATATATCCACACATATATACATATATATGTATATATGTATACATATGTATCTGCATATGCATGTATGTGTGCGTTTATGGGTATATTCTGTGCGGGCTTTTACGACACTGGAGTTAAGTATATATTTACTTTTGTTATAGTTTTCATAAAAGTAACGTGTTTTGGAGAAAAAAAAAAAAATCTTCTATCAATAGAGCAATGTTGAAGTGATATGCAAACCATCTAGACCTAACAAAATACAATAACTGATCTTATTTATGAAATAATTAGAATTTGTAAATGGGTGACATGATAAATTATTGGTATCCCTAAGGCTAGCATATTCGGTGCACGATGAGTCTGATTGGTAGATATGGAAACAATACAGCTGACTAAAAAAAAAAATAAAAAAATAAAATAATCAAAAAAATACATTCGTTTATTTTGTGTTGCATTTTGAATTGGCTGGGGTGGTGGCTCGACCCTGTAATCTGGCGACTCGGAGGCCTGGGCTATAGGACGACTTGAGGTGAGAATCACTGCTATAGAATTGCGGATCGGTTGGGACACAGCACAACCAAAGGCACTCATGATAAGAATCCTTGCCGACATGGGGCCTCTTCGGTTACGCCAATCCAACTGCTAACTTTAACGAAAAGCCTTAACAGTTCAGCGAGCTGTTAAGGTTGTGCTGCCAGTTCTGTCCAAGTGTAACGTCGTTGTTAAGACTTCGCCGATCGTCTATAATGCACCTGTACAAAGAATATTCAACTCAGAAAAATGTTAGTGAGGGATTATATTTTTGATGAATTCCTATTAGACCTTCTGTCGTAAGTTAAGATTATAAGTAGAAGGAATTCAGGTACTATTGTAAAATTATTATTAATAAAGATATTACAGAGAAAGAACACGAACATGCTAGTTAAGTGAAAACATTTACATTGGTACGTTTCATTCGGTAAATACTGTGTTTGAAAGAATTCCGCTTGACTTAATATTCACATATACCTTCCGGTAGTTGTACCTTGTATGTAGATAATGGCTATGCATGCGCATTATAGATTTTCATATGAAAAAGTAAATACAGATATTTAGATGAATTAACAGCATTTATTCACGGATATTTTCTTGAGTGATTGGGAACGGACATGGCTGACAAACGCTCTTAGCGTTTTTTTTTTTTCTCTCTCTCCAACCTCAGGAAAGTTAATTAATATTCACACAACAAAACAAAAGTATGAAAGCAAATTGATTAGAGATTGGATTATCCTTTGCACTGATTCCTGATTTACATTGAAAATAATCAAGTAAGATATCGAGATAATTAAGAGAAAGTAGATTTTGGAAGTGTGCTAATGCACTACCCATGCAGCACATGTTAATAATCCACATAAGCAAAAATAACTGTTACTTGCACAGAGATTGTAGTAACATATATATTATTTTGTAACAGTGTAGTTTGTCCATTTTGATCTTCCGTTTTCCTTTATGAACTGGATTTGCTGTAATGAAGAGCATGATAATCACCCTCAGTCTAACAGTAGGGAGATCTCCGAATATCATTATTGAGGTCATCTCTAATTACCATCATCAATGTAAGCCCATTAACCCCATATGTGAAGTGTAAGATGACTCAAATCACGGAAAAAAAAAAAAACACAATATGACTATTGGAATAAATATAAAGAAAATTATTGTTTGCAGCATAGAAAGATGATGCCAGTGTACTATTGTTTCATTAATTAGATTCACATTCGTACGCACGCACACAAGCACGCACGCACGAACACACACATCTATGTATTTATACATGTTTATGTATGTATATTTTTCTTTATATAGGCAAATAGATACATATGTGTGTATGTATGTATGTCTGTTTGTATGTGTATAAACATATATTTCTTTATATACATACATGCATACAAAAACACACACAAATTTCCTTAATCAGCCTGAATGCTCCCCAAGGACGCCGTATTGATCCCGACCCTGATGCACGCATCGAGTTTAGTTAAAAAAAAAAAAAAAAAAAAAAAAAAAAAAAACTCACAGTTGCAGAACTCTGTAGATTGCTTCATAGGACAATCATACTGAATAGCAGTATCGGAGGTCACACTCCTTAGTTGTGTCACTACAGACGGTATAGTGGCTGACAAAATAAAAGCATGAGATGTTTAATTAAGGCATATTTATACAGTTATAAGCTACTGTGTGAAATGATAAAAGGACGAAGTCTAGCTGTTCTGGCACGGCTGTTACAGGCCGCTCACTCTCGGGCGTGATCCCACTACTGCTCGACACGGGTGCTTTTGGCTGCTGGGTTTCCCCCCTGGCCCGGTTCACACCTCCTCAGTCAACCTGGACGTCTCTGGCTCCCCAAGGACGACCGTATTGATGCCGAGCTTAGTGCGGACACCCAATCAACATGAGAAGTCCTGCAGCAGTGATCCCCACCTCAAGCCATCCTACAGCCCAGGCCTCCGAGTCGCCGGATTACAGAGTCGAGCCACCAACTCCAGCCGTTATAAGGTGCATCTCAATATAAATTTGAGCACAGGGGCAGGTGGTTTGACCTATAATTGTTTTAAGTATGTATTCAGCACATTACTCCACTCAGTAACTTATATTTAAGCCGTCTACTCTACATTAATTGATTTACATATTCATTTCACCCAGTATTATGAAATGTGACGATTCGGTAAGTGAAAATGCCCGGCACATGATATGGGTCGAATTAAACAATCGAATAATTGGAAGTCAATAACGTTGTTCACTTACCTGTAATATAGTCTGTTAGTCCGAATATATATATTTATTTGGTAATCCGTTCGATTTGATTACACATACGCTCATATATTACATATGTCCAGTCTATGCTATATGTGTATACATACACACACATACACACACACACATATATGTGTGTGTATATATATACACACAAACATGTGGAATTCATGTCGAACAAATTGCAAGTAGAACAACGAAGGAACGTACAAGAAAACACACGAATATGCCTAGTCTTTCCACTTCACTGCATATTCCCTGATGAAGCAGTGAAGTGAAAAAGTCTTCGGCATACTTGTGTGTTTTCCTATACTTCCCTTCGTTGTTCTATTTCTAATACGCAAACATACACGCGCGCGTACGTGTGTGTGTGTGTATATATATATATATATATATATATACTTAAAGTTTATATAACAAGAAAGTGAGAGAGCACATGCATATCTAGAGAGATAGATAGGTATACAGACAGATATATGTCTATGTAGAAAAAAATACAATAAAAAAGTAAACACGACATTAATTTTATATATAAACGCATGCATGTGAAGTCGAACAATTACATAATTAGGTGTTGATATTGTCTAGTGTTTGACAATCAACTGCAGAGACATTAGATTGTAAAAGGACCATGTCTGATTATGTTGGCAAGGTTGCTACAGACTTCTCACTCCTGGACGCAATTTTACATTGAACCTGGCGATTTTGACTGTGATTTGTACCATTGGCCCGGCTCACACTTACCCAGTCAACCTGGACGTCCCTTGCTTACCAAGGGCGCCCATATTGATGCCGAGGTCAGTGCGGATTCTTTTTCATCACGAGTAAGCCTGTAGCGGTGATCCCCACCTCAAGCCATCCTACAGCCCAGGCCTCCGAGTCGCCGGATTACAGAGTCGAGCCACCAACCCCAGCCATTTTGGAATTGTTTACAATAACAGCGTTTCTTTAAACTCGAATAAAGGGGAGAGGTTATGTGTGGCAACTTTATTGGCGTCTTACGAAATTTGTGTAAGTATATACTTGAAAAGTTCAGCAAACAAATACACGAATTTGTAGTTGTCATAAATCTAACTGAAAAGTTTGTATAAAATAAAATAAATGTGAATCAGATGCTGCTGGGATTAAAATGAGATGCCCTCTTTGCTCTTAACACATTCCCCAAAGAATGTTTCTGTTGTTTTGGTTCAACCGGACGACTGTCTCGGAATTAAGATTTTGTACACATGCATATATAAACAAACATACCATGTAAATTTACATAAATGTATGTATACCATATAACCTCTTCTATACTTTTAACAAAGCAGTTAAGTATAGCCTATAGTGTGCAGTATTCCTTAACTGATAATTAATTGATTATAGTGTCAGATCCACTTAATCATATTTATCAAAATGTAAATAATAATAGTCGGTATCAATACGGCTGTCCTTAAGGTGTCAGGAATGGGCAGACTTACTAAGAATATGTAAATATGGATAATATACATGTCTTTATGAAAGTCAATAATAATAACCTGTGTACAGTAATAAAAGCAGCTAATATAATGGACAGTAGTTATAACTTAACTCGTTTATTTCTGTTATATTACAGTTTGGTGTGAAGAAATGCTTGTAAAAAAAAAAAAAATAGGTTCAGAGTGTTAAAAGGAATAAGTCTGATTGTGTTACCAAGGACACTAAGGATTGCCCACTCTCGGCCGTGATTCTACTTCTAATAATGCTTTGGTTGTGTTGTGTCCCCCGCCGGCCCTTACACACTGCTTCAATAAACCTGAATGTCTATTGCTTACCAAAGGCGCCCGTATTAATACCGAGAAATTTGCGGGCACTGTCATCATTCTCACCTTAAGCCATCCTATAGCCCAGGCCTCCGAGTCGCCGAACGTAAGAAACTCTGATCTTGTAAACTTCGAATTATCTATGCATATATCACATCTACCTACCAGACTCATAATGTACCAGGCATTGTTTGTTTCTTACTATGTCCTTGATAGAAGAATTTCATATCTATAAAGACGCGTTACTTGCACATTAAGCACCTCTATATTAGTTTATGAAAACCATAAGACATAAATCAACAGTTAATTTTCATCAGTTTGTAAAAGTAGTGCACACACTAGTATACTTACAAAATAAACACAGGCACAATATACAAATGGAAAATTACACAAGTGCATGTAAGCACACTTACACAACGTACTCATACACACATAAACTTTGTATATGGTGTGGATATATATATGTACACATTTATATATTTGCATATGTGTGTGTGTGAGTATAAGTATATGTGTATATATATGAGTGTGTTCAAAACGCTTCTGACTGACGAGGAACCCATGGTAAATAAATGCTTTTAAAGTATTCTCAGAATAATATTTCCAATTACAAATGGCTTCTCGGGTAAAATCATCGCAGTTTACTTACAGGAACGTTAAAGAATTACTTCACTTTTGGCATGTTTATTCAGACCGGAATATTTTCTGTTAGATCAGCTAAATTTACCATACAAATCTGATTGTATTGGTAAGGCTACTACAGGCTGCTCACTCTCGGGTTGGTTCCACTACTGCTCGACACAGGTACTTTCGGCAGCTGACTTCCCCCCCCTGACCTGGTTCACACCTCCTCAGTCAACCGGGGCAACCCTGGCTCCCCAAGGACGGCCATATTAATCCTGAGTTTAGTGCGGACAACCAATCGACATGAGGAGTCTTGTAGCAGTGATCCCCACCTCAAGCCATCTTACAGCTCAGGCTTCGGATTACGGAGTCGAGTCACCAACCCCAGCCGCTGTAATTATATTCTGAAGCTGTATTTAACCATTTGATTTCACATATAATCAGCATTTCAAGTCTGGGTCGTCAACCAGTGTTTGCTTCCACGGTATTTATGAAAGCAGCTAATAAAACTATCTCAGTTAGAAATATGGAACGTTCAGGGAAAGGCCAGTATACAAAATCGATAGTCAACATGGGTGATTCTACAGACCATGGGAAATTTTCGCTCTTTTTTAATCACCATTCCATTCCATGTGTATGTCTAAGTCTTTTCAGTGCAACATTTTCATAAATGTTAAAGGGGAAAGGTAAGGGGAACAGGTTGCAAGAATTTATTTTTTTGTTTATTATATGTATGTGTGTGTATTGTATATATTTATATGTATAGGGATGTGTGTAGTGTATGTCTGTGCATGCGTGCGCGCCTGTGTGTTTGTGTATATATGTTTGTACATTCACATGGAAACTACCTAATGCAAAAAACAACCATTCTTCCTAAACAAAAACCCTGTCCAAAGCTTCATTGCATTTACTGAGTAAGACAATACTGTATATGGTAATTATCACTCTGCAACTCTTTACAAGATGTATATCTAATAGATAATGAACTTCATTGGTGATTATAGATTAAGAACGTTCTCATGCATCCACCATTGGCTGGGGTTGGTGGCTCGACTCTGTAATCCGGCGACTCGGAGGCCTGGGCTATAGGATGGCTTGAGGTGGGGATCACTACTGCAGGACTTCTCATGTATGTTGGGTGTCTGCACTAAGCTTGGTATCAATATGGGCGTACTTGGGGAGCCAGGGTCGTCCAGGTTGATTGAGGTGTGAACCGGGCGAGGGGGGAAACCCAGCAGCCAAAAGGACTCGTGTCGAGTATTAGTGGGATAATGTTATTTAAAAGGACTAGTCTGATTCTGTTGGCAGGACTACTGCAGGCCGCTCACTCTCGGGCGTGATCCCACTACTGCTCGACGCGGGTGCTTTTGACTGCTGGGTTTCCCCCCTGGCCCGGTTCCCCTCTCCTTGGTCAACCTGCACGTCCCTGACTCTCCAAGGACGCCCATACTGATGCCGAACTTAGTGGGGACACCCAATCACCACGAGAAGTCCTGCAGCAGTGAGCCTCACCTCAAGCCCAGGCCTCCGAGTCGCCGGACTACGAAGTCGAGCGCCCCAACGCCAGTGCAATCGTGTGGAAACTTCAGTATTATGAAGACAGTTTCAGTATTTTCTGTCACAAATATATGATTAATCTCAGGTACTAATTGATTTATGATTTTTTTTTTTATATATGCTAGCAAAATTATCACCTATTCATCACTGGCATGTAGATATGTAAATTGCATTATTGCACTTTGATAAATATGATTAAGTGGATCTGACACTCTAATCAATGAATTTTCAGTTTAGGAATACTACACACTATAGACTATACTTGACTGCTTTGTTAAAAGTATAGAAGAGGTTATATGGTATACATACATTTATGTATATTTACATGGTATGTATGTTTATATATGCATGTGTACAAAATCTTAATTCCGAGACAGTCGTCCGGTTGAACCAAAACAACAGAAACATTCTTTGGGGAATGTGTTAAGAGCAAAGAGGGCATCTCATTTTAATCCCAGAAGCATCTGATTTACATTTATTTTAGTTTATACAAACTTTTCAGTTAGTTTTATGACAACTACAAATTCGTGTATATGTTTGCTGAACTTTTCAAGTATATACTTACACAAATTTCCAAAACTTTTTTTTCGTAAGACGCCAATAAAGTTGCCACACATAACCTCTCCCCTTTATTCGAGTTAAAAGAAACGCTGTTATTGTAAACAATTCCAAAATGGCTGGGGTTGGTGGCTCGACTCTGTAATCCGGCGACTCGGAGGCCTGGGCTGTAGGATGGCTTGAGGCGGGGATCACCGCTACAGGCTTACTCGTGATGAAAAAGAATCCGCACTGACCTCGGCATCAATATGGGCGCCCTTGGTAAGCAAGGGACGTCCAGGTTGACTGGGTAAGTGTGAGCCGGGCCAAAGGTACAAATCACAGTCAAAATCGCCAGGTTCAATGTAAAATTGCGTCCAGGAGTGAGAAGTCTGTAGCAACCTTGCCAACATAATCAGACATGGTCCTTTTACAATCTAATGTCTCTGCAGTTGATTGTCAAACACTAGACAATATCAACACCGAATTATGGGACACAGGACTATTATCTGAATTAATTATAGAGTAGTGTGTGTCTGTAATTGTTCGACTTCACATGCATGCATTTATATATAAAATGGATGCAAATACTGTTTATTTTTTATTGTATCTTTTTCTACATAGACATATATCTGTCTGTCTACCTATCTATTTTTCTAAATATGCGTGTGCTCTCTCACTTTGTCATATATACTCTAAGTATATATATATATATATTTAAATATACGTACGCGCGCGTGTATGTTTGTGTATTACACATAGAACAACGAGAGGAAGTATAGGAAAACACACAAGTATGCCTTTTTTCACAAGACTTTTTCACTTCACTGATTCATCAGGGCATATAAAGTGAAGTGGAAAGACTAGGCATATTCGTGTGTTTTCGTGTACTTTCCTTCGTCATTCTACTTGCAATTTGTTCGACATGAATTCCACATGTTTGTGTGTATATATACACGTGTGTGTGTGTGTGTGTGTGTATGTGTACACATATAGCATAGAGTACACATATGTAATATATGAGCGTATGTGTAATCGAATCGAACAGATTACCACATAATTATGTATATTCGGACTAACAGACTATATCACAGGGAAGTGAACAACGCTATTGACTTTCAATCATTCGATAAAGCTGTGTTTTGTTTTATTCGACCCATATCATGCGCCGGGTATTATCATTTATCGAATCGTCACATTTTATCATTTTGGGTGAAATTAATATGTAAATCAGTTCATGATTATGCGAGTCGATGGCTTAAATATAAGTTACTGAGTGGGATAATGTGTTGAATATATTCTTGAAACAATTATAGGTCAAACCACCTGCCCTTGTGCTCAAATTTATATTGAGATGCACCTTATAACGGCTGGAGTTGGTGGCTCGACTCTGTAATCCGGCGACTCGGAGGCCTGGGCCGTAGGATGGCTTGAGGTGGGGATCACTGCTGCAGGACTTCTCATGTTGATTGGGTGTCCGCACTAAGCTCGGCATCAATACGGTCGTCCTTGGGGAGCCAGGGACGTCCAGGTTGACTGAGGAGGTGTGAACCGGGCCAGGGGGGAAACCCAGCAGCCAAAAGCACCCGTGTCGAGCAGTAGTGGGATCACGCCCGTGAGTGAGCGACCTGTAACAGCCGTGCCAGAACAGCTAGACTTCGTCCTTTTATCATTTCACACAGTAGCTTATAACTGTATAAATATGCCTTAATTAAACATCTCATGCTTTTATTCTGTCAGCCACTATACCGTCTGTAGTGACACAACTAAGGAGTGTGACCTCCGATACTGCTATTCAGTATGATTGTCCTATGAAGCAATCTACAGAGTTCTGCAACTGTGAGGTTTTTTTAACTTGTTAAACTCGATGCGTCCAGCAGGGTCGGGATCAATACGGCCGTCCTTAGGGAGCATTGAGGCTGATTAAAGAAACGTATTTTTATACACATGTATACATACATACACACATACTCACACATATGTATCTATCGTTCTATATAAAGACAAATATGTATACATATAAGTACATACATAAATGTTTGTAAATACAGATATGTGCGTGTGTGTGTGCGTGCGTATGTATGTGTCTAATTAATGAAACAATAGTACATTAACATCATCTTTCAATGCTGCACACAATATTTTTCTTTATCTTCATCGCAATAGTAAAATTGTATTTTTTTCGTGATGTGAGTCATCTTACACTTCATATTTGAGGTTCATGGGCTTACATTGATCTCCCTACTGTTAGACTGAGGGTGATTATCATGCTCTTCATTACAGCAATTCCAGTTCATAAAGGAAAACGGAAGATCAAAATGGACAAACTACACTGTTACAAAATAATATATATGTTACTACAATCTCTGTGCAAGTAATAGTTATTTTTGCTTGTGTGGATTATTAACATGTTCTGCATGGGTAGTGCATTAGCACACTTCCAAAATCGATTTTCTGTTAATTATCTCGGTATCTTACTTGATTATTTTCAATTTAAAACAGGAATCAGTGCAAAGGATAATCCAATCTTTAATCAATTTGCTTTCATACTGTTGTTTTGTTCTGTGAATATTAACTTTCCTGAGGTTGGAGAGAAAAAAAACAAAACGCTAAGAGCATTTGTCAGCCATGTCCGTTCCCAATCATTCAAGAAAATAACCGTGAATAAATGCTGTTCATTCATCTAAATATCTGTATTTACTTTTTCATATGAAAATCTATAATGCGCATGCATAGCCATTATCTACATACAAGGTGCAACTACCGGAAGGTATGTGTGAATATTAAGTCAAGCGGAATTCTTTCAAACACAGTATTTACCGAATGAAACGTACCAATGTAAATGTTTTCACTTAACTAGCATGTTCGTGTTCTTTCTGTACAAAATCTTTATTAATAATAATTTTACAATAGTACCTGAATTCCTTCTACTTATAATCTTAACTTACGACAGGTCTAATAGGAATTCATCAAAAATATAATCCCTCACTAACATTTTTCTGAGTTGAATATTCTTTGTACAGGTGCATTACAGACGATCGGCGAAGTCTTAACAACGACGTTACACTTGGACAGAACTGGCAGCACAACCTTAACCGCTCGCCGAACTGTTAAGCTTTTTCGTTAAAGTTAGCTCTATGTCGGCAAGGATTCTTATCATGAGTGCCTTTGGTTGTGTTGTGTCCCAGCCGGTCCCTACACAGTTCCTCAGTCAACTTGGACATCCTTTGCTTACCAAGGGCGCCCATGTTAACGCCGAAGTTAACGCGGACATTTTGTCATTATGACAAAGCAGTGATTCTCACCTCAAAGATAAGCTACTGAGTGGGGTAATATCCTGAATATATAATAAACAATTATGGATCACATCTGTACTTGAGTTAAAATTTATTTTGAGATCCACCTTATAACGGCTGGGGTTGGTGGCTCGACTCTGTAATCCGGCGACTCGGAGGCCTGGGCTGTAGGATGGCTTGAGGTGGGGATCACTGTTGCAGGACTTCTCATGTTGATTGGGTGTCCGCACTAAGCTCGGCATCAATATGGGCGTCCTTGGGGAGCCTTGGACGTCCAGGTTGGCTAAAGAGGTGTGAACCGGGCGAGGGGGGAAACCCAGCAGCCAAAAGCACCCGTGTGGAGCAGTAGTGGGATCGCGCCCGAGAGTGATTGGCCTGTAGCAGCCTTGCCAGATCAGCTAGACTTCGTCCTTTTATCCCTTCACACAGCAGCTCCGAGTCGCCGGATTACAGGGTCGAGCCCCCACAAAATTCAATACAAACTAAGTTTGAATGTCATATAGGCTAATGTAGGTTTCTTGTCTGTTGTAAAAATATAATTATGTATAGCTAACAGGCACAAGCATACACAGAAAAATACAAACACTGACAGATGCACACATGCATGCAAATGCACACAGACATACGTATGCATATATACATTTATGTAAATACACATATATATATGCACATACACATTCACGCAAATACACACATATGCCTCACTTTTACAATACCGGTGAGCTAGCTATGGATTTACGTTACACTTTAAATATGCGAAAATTGCATTGGTTAGCATATATAGGTAATATGTTTTACAAAAACATATGAAACCCTCTATCATATATCAGGAAACAATGTTGAAGAACTACAATATTCCGCACTAACCTCGGCATCAAAATGGGGCACCCTTGGTAAGCAAGGGACGTCCTTCTAATGTATGAACCTTTTTTTTATTTTCTGCAGGTATTTCCTCACAACGGAATACCATACAGCAGAAATCTACCTCTACCGTGCATTATATTAGTGTTTATCAAAGCACGCATATATTTGATCACTGATTTTTCATACAGCTATGGATGGTGCACACATCGCGTTAATAAACTTTTTCATTTTACAGCCCTGTAAATTTCTTAAAAGATGAAACATAAATAGGAACTATAATTAGTCTTTAGATATCAAATGGCAGTATCGTATCATTAGTTATTCCAAAACGATTCTCTGACATTTGTAAGACTTTCTGTATCTATTAAAGTTATAAATTATAAGCTACAGTGTGAAGGGATAAAAAGACTAAGTCTGGCTCTTCTGGCAAGGCTATTACAAGCCGCTCACTCTCGGGCGTGATCCCACTATTGTTCGACACGGGTGCTTTTGGCTGCTGGGTTTCCCCCCTGGCCTGGTTCACACCTCCTCAGTCAACCTGGACGTCCCTGGCTCCCCAAGTACGCCCATATTGATGCCGAGCTTAGTGCGGACACCCAATCAACATGAGAAATCCTGCAGCAGTGATCCCCACCTCAAGCCATCCTACAGCCCAGGCCTCCGAGTCGCCGGATTACAGAGTCGAGCCACCGACCCCAGCCAATGGTCGATGCATGAGAACGTCCTTTTTAACTGCTAAGTGTATGTTGACGTTTTCATTACTGTTATGCAAAATATCTATCTTTATATTTAAACAATATCTATCAATGAAGTTCATTATCTATTAAATATACCTCTTGTAATAGATTCCACACTTCCATACACTTACCATAAAAAAATATTGTCTTACACAGTATATCAAGCATTAGACTGGTTTCTGTTTAGGAAGAACGGTTGTTGCTTTTTAGGAAGTATTCATATGCCTGTACATACATGCATATACTAAACAAAAGCACGCACGCATGCACACACACAGATACACATATACTACACACACATATTACTTATACATATTCAAAAATACACTACACGCAAACACACACACAGATACACATATACTACACACACATTTATACTTATACATATAAATACATACACTACACACACACACACACACACACACACACACACATATATATATATATATATATATATATATATATAATGGACAGTATAAAATAAATTCTTTAAACCCGCTTCCTTTACATTTCCCCTTTTATATTTATGAAAATTTCCCACTGAGAGGACTTTTATATATACATATGGAATGGAATGTTGAGAAAACGTGAGGGTGAAAATTCCCCATGGTCTGGAGTCATTCATGTTGCCTATTGATTTTGTACTGTCCTTCTCCTGAACGTTTCACATTTCCTACTAAGATAGTTTTATTAGATGCATGAATAAATATCGTGGAAGCGAACACTGGTTGACGACCCGAGCATGAAATGCCGATTATATATAAAGGCAAAATGTTATATACAGCTTCAGAATAGAATTACAGCGGCTTGGGTTGGTAGCTCGACTCTGTAATCCGGCGACACGGAGGCCTGGGCTATAGGATGGCTAGAGGTGGGGATCACTGCTGCAGGACTTCTCATGTTGATTGGGTGTCCGCACTAAGCTCGGCATCAATATGGGCATCCTTGGGGAGGCAGGGAGTCCAGGTTGACTGAGGTGTGAACCGGGCCAGGGGGGAAACCGTTTTTAAAACACCCATATAAACATTTATGTATGATATGTATATGTATATATATACATATGCATTTGCATGTGTATTTTTCATTTATGTCTATATGTTTGTATTTCTTTGGGAGTATATTGTAAGTCTTATAGTTTTCATAAATTAATATTGTAGTGCTTAATGTGTAAGAAGAGGCGGTACTATAAATCAGTGTAAAGTAGTGTGTTATGTTGGCTTGTGCGAAGTTCCTACATATAACCCCATTAAAGGTGTTTTTCGTTACAGTACCTCACCCCTTTGTTCGGAGTAAAAGAAATGCTGTTAGTTTAAACGATCTTAAAATCCATGCCTAAATGGCTGGGGTTGGTGGCTCGACTCTGTAATCCGGCGACTCGGAGGCCTGGGCTGTAGGATGGCTTGAGGTGGGGATCACCGCTACAGGCTTACTCGTGATGAAAAAGAATCCGCACTGACCTCGGCATCAATATGGGCGCCCTTGGTAAGCAAGGAACATCCAGGTTGACTGAGGAAGTGTGAACCAGGCCAATGGTACAAATCACAGTCAAAATCGCCAGGTTCAATGTAAAATTGCGTCCAGGAGTGAGAAGTCTGTAGCAACCTTGCCGACATACTCAGACTTGGTCCTTTTATAATTTTATTTCTATGCAGTTGTCAAACATTAGAAAATATCAACACCTAATTATGGACACGGGACCATTATCTGAATTGATTATAGTAGGGAAAGTGTCAGTGTTCGACTCTCTTTTTCTCTCTATCTGTCTCATTTTCTTGGTCTGTCCCTCTCTCTCTCTTTCTACATAGATTTATGTATATATATAGAATGAATACAAGTTGTATGTACTTTTTCTTGTATCCTTTCTTATATAGACTTATATCTATCTAAATATGCGTGTGCTCTTTCACTTTCTTCTTATGTATACTCCAAGTATATATATATATATATGTGTATATATATAAGTACATCCGCGCTTATGTTTGTTTATATATATGTGTGTGTGTGTGTGTGTGTGTGTGTGTGTGTGTGTGTGTGTGTGTGTGTGTGTGTGTGTGTGTGTGTGTGTGTGCATACATACATACATAGTGCATGTATGTAATATACAAGTGTATGTACACTGAAATCGTACAGTAACCAAAGGCTGTATAACAATATACAGGCTGTACATCCTCGACACAGGTGCTTTTGGCTGCTGGGTTTCCCCCCTCGTCCGGTTCACACTTCAGTCAACCTGGACATCCCTGGCTCCCCAATCAACATGAGAAGTCCTGCAGCAGTGATCCCCACCCCAAGCCATCCTACAGCCCAGGCCCCCGAGTCGCCGGATTACAGAGTCGAGCAACCAACCCCAGACGTTAAAGGATGTATCTCAATACAAATTTAAGCAGCAAGACAGATGGTTTGACCCATAATTGTTTTAAGTATATATTCAGCACATTATCCCTCTCAGTAACTTTTCTTTAAACCGTTGACTCACATAATCACAAATTGATTTACATATTAATTTCACCCAAAATGGTAAAATGTGGCCATTCGATAAATTAAAATGTCCGGCACATGATATAGGTCGAATAAAACAAAACACCGCTTTATCGAATGATTAGAAGTTGTTCACTTACCTGTAATATAGTATGTTAGTCCTTCATATTTATATGGTAATCCGCACTATTTCAGTGTACATACACTAATATAACTTAGAGTATACATAAGAAAAAGTCTATATAGAAAAATATACAAAAATGTACATACTACTTGTATTCATTTTATTTTATCCATACATTTATGTAGATAGAGAGATACCAAGATAATGAGACAGGCAGATAGAGAGAAAAAGAGAGCTGAAAGAATGCGGACACAGAGACAGAGATAGAATAGGAGAGATGGGCAAATAACAATACCATATGTATTTATAGATTAGAAATTTCAAGTCGAACACTAACACTCTCCCTACTATAATTAATTCAGATAATGGCCCCGTGTCCATAATAAGGTGCTGATATTTTCCAATGTTTGACAATCAACTGCATAGAAATAAAATTGTAAAAGGAACAAGTCTGAGTATGTTGGTAAGGTTGCTACAGACTTCTCACTCCTGGACGCAATTTTACATTGAACCTGGCGATTTTGACTGTGATTTGTACCACACTTCCTCAGTCAACCTGGATATCCCTTGTAGGATGGCTTGAGGTGGGGATCTGTGCTGCAGGACTTTTCAAGTTGACTGAATGTCCGCCCTAAGTTCGGTATCAATATGGCCGTCCTTGGGGAGCCAGGGACGTCAAGGCTGACCAAAGAGGTGTGAAGCGGGCCAGGGGGGAAACCCAGCAGCCAAAAGCACCTGCGTCGAGCAGTTGTAGGATCATGCCCGAGAGTGAGTAGCCTGCAGTAGTCCTGACAACAGAGTCAGACTTGGTCCTTTTGAATAACATTATCTAAGCTAAATCTCATAATTCATGTTTCTCTTACAGAATTCTCTGAATACGTACATGAGAAATGTAAGAAAACTGCGATTTCACTTGAAATGGTTTGTATATTTGAAATTAAAATGAATTTCTGTTTGTAAGCACACTTTTAAAGCATTTTACCTGTAGTCCTTTCAGTAGTCGCATCTTAAAGACACACACATATACACATATGTTGCCATATATATATATGTGTGTCTGTGCTTGCATATGAGTGTATTGCGTGAATGTGTGTGTGTGCGTGTTTGAATTTGTTTCATAGTGACTATATGTGTAAAGTATCTCATGCCTCACTTTTACCGGTGAGCTAGCTATGGATTTATGTTACACTTTTTATATGTTAAAACTACATTGGTTAGAATATATAGGTAATATGTGATCGGAAAAATTAAACCCTCTATCTAGCATATATAAAACAATGTTGAAGAACTACAACATTCTGCACAAACCTCGGCATTAATATGAGCGCCCAAATTGACAGAGTTCTTGCCAACATAATCGGACTTAGTCCTTTTAATGTATGACCCTATTTTATTTTCTGAATATCATACAGCAGAAATATACCTCTACTATGCATTCAATTATTTGTGTTTATTATAGCACCTATTCTTTTGTCATTGATTTTTCATACAGATATGTATGGTGCACACACCACGTTCAGTAAGTCTCATTTTATAGCCCTGTTTTTTTTGTTTGTTTTTTTTAAAGAAAAACACAAATAGGAATAATATTTAGACTTTAATAATAAATTACAGATCGTATTATACACAATTATTCCAAAAGGATTCTCTGTACAAACTAGTAAGGGATTGCAAATGATTGAGAAAATATCCATACGAGATATTTATAAGACTGTGTATCTATTAAAGTTACAAACTACAGTGTGAAGGGATAAAAGGACTAAGTCTGGCTGTTCTGGCAAGGCTATTACAAGCCGCTCACTCTCGGGCGTGATCCCACTATTGTTCGACACGGGTGCTTTTGGCTGCTGGGTTTCCCCCCTCGCCCGGTTCACACCTCCTCAGTCAACCTGGACGTCCCTGGCTCCCCAAGGACACCCATATTGATGCCGAGCTTAGTGCGGACACCCAATCAACATGAGAAGTCCTGCAGCAGTGATCCTCACCTCAAGCCATCCTACGGCCCAGGCCTCCGCGTCGCCGGATTACAGAGTCGAGCCACCGACCCCAGCCAATGGTGGTTGCATGAGAACGTCCTTTTTAACAGCTAAGTGTATGTTGACGTTTTCATTTCTATTGTGTAAATTATATATCCGTACGTTTAAACAATATCTATGATCACCAATGAAGCATCTTTTAAATATACCTTTTGTAATGAGTTCCACACTTATATCCAACCAGATTCATAGAAATTATCGTTTTACTCAGTAAGTACAATCCAGCATTGGACACGGTTTCTGTTTAGGAAGAAAGGATGTTTTTTGCATTAGGTAGTTTTCATATGTATGTACATACATACACAAACACAGGCGCGCACGCCCAGACACACAAAGATGCACATACACCATGCACACATTTATAACTATATACACAAATACATACACTACACACACACACATACACATATATAATAATAATAACAATAAAAATAATAATAATAATAATAATAATAATAATAATAATAATAATAATAATAATAATAAACAGTATAAACTCAATTCTTGTAACTTGCTTCTCTTACCTTTCCTCTTTCACATTTATGAAAATATTGCAGTGAGAGGTCTTTTACACACATATGGAATGGAATGGTGATTAAACGAAGGAGAAAGGAAAATTCCCCATTGTCTGTGGTGTCACTCACGTTTATTATCGATTCTGTATACTGGCCTTCTCCTGAACGTTTCACATTTCTAACTGAGATACTTTTATTAGATAAATAAATACCGTGGAAGCGAACAATGGTTGGCGACCCGAGCTTGAAATGCTGATTATATGTGAAGTCAAATGGTTAGATACAGCTTCAGTGAGGAATTACAGCGGCTGGGGTTGGTGGCTCGACTCTGTAATTCAGCGACTCGGAGGTCTGGTTGTAGGATTGCCTGACGTGGGGATCACTGTTGCAGGGGGGAAACCCAGCGGTCAAAAGAGTCGAGCAGTAGTGAGATCACACCCGAGAGTGAGCAGCTTGTAGTAGCCTTACTATTAATGATATAATATTAATTTAACCGAAACATTTTGGTCTATATACGCATATCAAAAGTGAAGTAATTCCTTAATGTTCCTGCACGTAAATTACGATGATTTTACCTGTGTAATTGGAGATTGGTTTACTTCTGAGAATACATGAAAAACATTTTTTTTACCATGGGTTCCCCAAGGAAGCCCATATTGATGCCAAGCTTTGTGACATCCAATCAATATAAGTCCTACAGCAGTGATTCCCACCTCAATACCACAGAGAAGGGCATGTGGCAAGTTACAACTACTGCACATTTTATCTATTGAGTTTATTACTGTACTTATTATGTTATTAATGACTTTTCACATATGCCTGTATATCATACATATTTGCATATCCTTAATCAGCCTGTATGCTCCTCAAAGACAGCCATATTGACCCTGACCCTAGTGGAGTTTTATAGGATAAGCATAATCAGCTTATAACATTTGGATATTAAATGGCAGTATCAGATCACACTCCTTAGTTGTCGGGCTATACACGGTACTCTGTGTAAACAGAAAAAAAACAAAAAACAATCCAAGTGGTTGAGAGAATATACACATCATATATTTGAGCATATCTATACAGTTATAAGCTGCTGTGTGAAGAGATAAAAGGACGAAGTCTAGCTGTTCTGGCAAGGCTACTACAAGCCGCTCACTCTCGGGCATGATCCCACTACTGCTCCACACGGGTGCTTTTGGCTGCTGGGTTTCCCCCCTGGCCCGGTTCACACCTCCTTAGTCAACCAGGACGTCCCTGGCTCCCCAAGGACGCCCATATTGATGTTGAGCTTAGTGCGGACACCCAATCAACATGAGAAGTCCTGCAGCAGTGATCCCCACCTCAAGCCATCCTACAGCCCAGGCTTCCGAGTCGCCAGATTACAGCCATTATAATGTGTATTTTAATATAAATGTGAGCAGGGCAAGTGGTATGACCCATCATTTTTTTAAAGTACATATTCAGCACATTATCCCACTGATTAACTTATATTTAGCCGTTGACTCACATAATCATTAATTGGTTTACATAATCATTTCACCAAAAATGATAAAATATGACGATTCGATAAATTAAAATGCCAGGTAGGTGATATAGGTAGAATAAAACAAAACACCGCTTTATCGAATAACTAGAAGTCAATAATGTTATTCACTTGCCTGTAATATAATCTGTTAGTCAGAATATATATATTTATGTTGTAATCCGTGCGATTTCAGTGCACATACTCATATATTACATATGTGCATATTTGAATATATATATAAGAACACGCGCATATTTAGAGAGAGATAGGTAAACAGACAGATACATGTCTATATAGAAAAAGAAACAGCAAGGAAAAACTACATACTACTTCATTGTATTCATTTTATATATAAATGCATACATGTGAATTTGAAGATTTACATACCCACTCTATAATTCATTCAGATAATGGTCCCATATCCCATACTTAGGTATTGATGTTTTCTAATTTATGACAATCAACTGCATAGACATTAGAATGTAAAAGGACCAAGTCTGACTATGTTGGCAAGGTTGCTACAGACTTCTCACTCCTGGACGCAATTTTACATTGAACCTGGCGATTTTGACTGATTTGTACCATTGGCCCGGTTCACACTTCCTCAGTCAACCTGGACGTCCCTTGCACACCAAGGGCGCCCATATTGATGCCGAGGTCAGTGCGGATTCTTTTTCATCATGAGTAAGCCTGTAGCGATGATCCCCACCTCAAGCCATCCTACAGCCCAGGCTTCCGAGTCGCCGGATTACAGAGTCGAGCCACCAACTCCAGCCATTTTGGAATAAATTTTAAGATCGTTTAAACTAACAGCGTTTCTTTTACAAAGGGTTAGGGTACAGCATCGAAGAACACCTTTGATTGGGTTGTGTAGTACCTTTTAAAGTACCACCTCTTATGAAAAAAGGTGTTTGAAACTTGAGTAAGTAGGGGTAAGTTCAGGAAATAAATATACGAATTTGTAGTTGTAATAAATCTAACTGAAAAGTTTTTATAGACTAAAATAAATGTAAATCACTCAGATGTTGCTGGGGTTAAAATAGGATGCCGTCTTTGCTCTTAACACAGTATATTTCTGATGTTTTAGTTTAACATAAATACATATAAATGTATGTATACTGTATATTCTGTTCTATAATTTTTTACAAAACAGTCGAGCATGTTTTAAAGCTTTAATGTACATATTCAATAAATGAGATGTTGCAAAAGGGGACATTCTAGAAAGTATCTCATTGTTATGCTTGTATTCATATGTGTTTGAGTGTGTGTAGCAGTATATGTATATGTATACATATATAGTTTCATTGATGCACAAATAAACTACCGTGGAAGTGAAGACTGGTTGACGAACTGAGTATGGAATGCTTATTACATGTGAAGTTACATGGTTAAATACAGCTTCAGCATAATATTACAGCGGCTGGGGTTGGTGGCTCGACTCTGTAATCCGGCGACTCGGAGGCCTGGATTGTAGGATGGCTTGACGTGGAGATCACTACTGCAGGACTTCTCATGTTGAGTGGGTGTCCGAACTAAGCTCGGCATCAATATGACCGTCCTTAGGGTGCCAGGGATGTCCAGGTTGACTGAGGAGGTGTGAACGGAGCTAGGGGGTAAATCCAGCAGCTAAAAGTACCCGTGTCGAGCAGTTGTGGGATCACACTCGAGAGTGAGCAGCCTGTAGAAGCATTGCCTGAACAGCTAGACTTTTATCGCTCCACACAGTATGTTATAGCTGTATAGATGCACGACACTGTAGATGAATATCTCATGCGGATATTGTCTTTTAAGCAATCTAGAGGCTGTAAACTAGGTGAACTGTAATCTTGTCTAACTTCTTTAACTCGCAGCTTGCACCAGGGTCGGGATCAATACGACCGGCCTTAAGGACAAACATATGAATAGAAGCATAACAAGATACTTTTCAAGAACGTCCCCTTGGTGTCATCTCATTTATGGAAATTGTGTACTAAGAGAGGTCTGATACATGAAAATGGGTGTCTTGAATAGGGAATTAAGAAATAGCGAAGTTTCCATGCACGGATACCTTATGGGATTAAAATGTTTAAATATTTAAAACATTTAAAAATATATGTATATATACGAGCCTTCTTTTGATCCAGATGTCATATCACATTTCCATATGACATAATTAGATACATATACAAAAGGTATCGTGCAAGCAAAGACTGGTTGGCAAACAAGTATGAAGTGCTGTTTATACGTCAAGTCAAATGGTTACATATACACATATATACATATAAAGTGTCATGTATTTATGTATATAAGCGTGTGTATGTGCATATGTGTGTATGTGTGTATTTGAGTGAATGTTTATGTGTCTATATTTATATGCATGTGTGCATCTGTCGGTATTTGTATATGTTTGTGCCTGCTAGCTATCCTTTGCACTACTTTTTCAACATTGGTAAAAGCTAACTAAATATTTATGTCATACTTCTTTATATATTTAAAGTGTATTGGTTAAAGTGTATAAGTAATGGGTTTTGGCAAATCGTAAGAAACTTTGTACCAAACACATATAAAGAAAAAAGTTGAAGCACTGTATTAAAAATGGTCAAATGTATAACTAAACATTCAAGGCTAGCATGTACTGTGCATGATGAGTCTGATACACAGGAGTAGAAATGCATGCATATATAAGTAGACATTTACAACAGATAAGTAACCTACGATATCCTTTATGACATTCAAAATTATTTTGTCTTCGCATGGCTCCGGTTGGTGGCTC
Organism: Penaeus chinensis; assembly: GCF_019202785.1. Taxonomy (NCBI): domain Eukaryota; kingdom Metazoa; phylum Arthropoda; class Malacostraca; order Decapoda; family Penaeidae; genus Penaeus; species Penaeus chinensis. Next base: position 2,735,436 of record NC_061858.1, read on the forward strand.
GACCCTGTAATCCAGCGACTCGAGACCTGGGCTATAGGATGGCTTGAGGTGAGAATCACTGCTAGAAGATTACGCATGATGGCAAAGTTTCCGCAATATTCTCGGCATCAATATGAGCACCCTTGGTAAGCAAGGGACGTCCAGTTGACTGAGGAAGTGTGTACGGACCAGCGAAGACACAACACAGCCAAAATCACTCATGGTACTAAGTGGAACCACGCCCAAGAGTGAGCAGTCCGTAGTATCCTTACCAACATAATTGGACTTGGTCCTTTTTATCATCTGACCATCTTTTTTTTTTCTGCAGACTTTTCACCATAATATAGTACACCAGATAAAATAAGTGGTAGGTTACAACTACTGAACATTCTATTTATTGCGTTTATTACCGTACTTACTCTGTTATTAATGACTTTTCATATATGCATGTATATCATACATATTTACGTTTCCTTAATCTGCCTGTATGCTCCCCAAGGACAACCATATTGATCCCGACCCAGGTGGACGCATCGAGTTAAACAAGTTAAATATACCTTTCAGTTTACTTGGTCTGCAGACTCTGTAGATTGCTTTTTAGGACAAACATAATCAGCATATAGCCTTCGGATACTAAATGGCAGTATCGGAGATCACACTCCTTAACTGTCTCACTATACACGGTACTCTGTGTAAATAGAAAAAAGCAATCCAAGTGGTTGAAAGAATATACACATCACATATTTGAGGTATATTTATACAGGTATAAGCTGCTGTGTGAAGGGTTAAAAGGACGAAGTCCAGCTGTTCTGGCAAGGCTACTACAAGTCAATCACTCTCGGGTGTGATCCCACTACTTCTCGACACGGGTGCTTTTGGCTGCTGGGTTTCCCCCCTGGCCCGGTGCACACCTCCTCAGTCAACCTGGACGTCCCAGGCTCCCCAAGGACGCCCATATTGATGCCGAGCTTAGTGCGGACACCCAATCACCATGAGAATTCCTGCAGCAGTGATCCTTACTTCAAGCCATCCTACAGCCCAGGCCTCCGAGTCACCGGATTACAGAGTCGAGCCACCAACTCCAGCCGTTATAAGGTGTGTCTTAATATAGATTTGAGCACAAGGACCCATGTTTTAATTATATATTCAGCACCTTATCCCACTTCGTAGCTCATCTTTTAGCCATCGACTCACATAATCATGAATTGATTTACATAATCATTTCACCCAAAACAATAAAATGTGACGATTCGATAAATGAAATTGCCTGGCAAATGATATATGTAAAATTTAAAACACAAATGCCGCTGTATCTAATAAGTAGAGTTGAATAATGTTAATAATTTACCGTAAAATAGCCTGTTGGTCCGAATATTCATATTAATATGGTAATTCGTTCGATTCCACACATATATTACATATGTGCACTATATATACTACATGTGTGTACTTACTATTATACATATATATATATATATATATATATATATATATATATATATATATATAAACAAACACGGATACACGTTTATGGGAATTTGAAATGTAAAGTCGAAAACTTTCAGATGCATCCCATTCTGATAAGGGTCCCATATCCCATAATTAGGTGTTGGTATATTCCAATGTTTGATAATAAACAACACAGAAATTAGATTAAAAGGACCAAGTCTGATTATGTTGGCAGACTTCTCACTCCTGGACGCAATTTTACATTGAACCTGGCGATTTTGACTGTGATTTGTACCATTGGCCCGGTTCACACTTTCTCAGTCAACCTAGATGTCCCTTGCTTACCAAGGGCGTCCATATTGATGCCGAGGTCAGTGCGGATTCTTTTTCATCACGAGTAAGCCTGTAGCGGTGATCCCTACCTCAAGCCATCCTACTGCCCAGGCCTCCGAGTCGCCGGATTACAGAGTCGAGCCACCAACCCCAGCCATATTGGGATGGATAATAAGGTCGATTTACATACCAGCGTTTCTTTTTCCATGGATAAAGGCGTGGGTGGTAGCTACGAAAAAACACCTTTACAGGGTTATGTCTGGTAACCTTACAATATCCAACCCAGTACATTATGCTGATTTATAGTACCGCCTCTTCTGAAACAAGTATATACCTGAAAAGTTCAGGAAAAAATGTATGAATCTGTAGTAATTTCAACTGAATAAACGTGAATTGCTCAGATGAGATGCCCTCTTTGCTCTTAACACTCACAGTTTATATCTACTGTTTTGGTTTAACCGGAGGACTATCGCGAAAGTATTTTGAACACGCGTTTACACACATGAATATAGAAATATACATTCTTTGTATATATACACATCAATACCCTTTATATTATATAGTCTATACTATACTTTTTAAGAACACAGACGAGCATAGGCTGTAGTGTAAAGTATTCCTAAACTGAAAATCCATTGATTGCAATGTCAGTAACATATTCAACGTATCTCACACTCGTTGTTTTTAAAATCTGCTTCATTATGTTTTTGACAAAGTAAAAAAAAAAAAATCTGTCTGAACATTTGATAATACGATATACATATTCCCATGTCAGTGATGAATAGGCGAAACATTTATATTAGTATATTGGATTACTTCTGACCACACTTCAAAAGCATCTTTATACCTCGGTTTCCTCAGAAATCAGAAGTGTTTTAAATAAACATACATACATACATATATATAATATACATACACATACACATGCATATGTATGTGTGTATATATATATCCTATCCACACCATATACAAATCATATATGAGTGTGTGTATGAGTATGTTGTGTGAGTGTGCTTGCATGCACGCGTGTGATTTTGTATATATGCCAATGTGCCTATGTTTCTTCGTGAGCATATGTGTGCGTGTGTGTGTGGGCATTACTTTTACAAAGTTGAGAGTTCAATTTATCCTTTGTCACACATATCTTAAGAATCGAAATAGAGAATATAAGATAATTGAACTTCTATATACAAATATATACATTAAAAAGAAAAGAAAACATTCAAGTTAATTAGACGATGTGTTGTATTTTAAAACGGGTTGGGTTAGTGGCTCGACCCGTAATCCGGAGACTCGGAGGACATGTCCGCACTAACTTCGGCATCAATATGGGCGCCCTTGGAAAGCAAGGGACGTCCAAGGTTGACTGAGTAAGTGTGTACGGGCCAACATATTTCTATAAAACAGAAATATTACAGTATTCTAGGATTAGGGATTATAATATTCTATGATTAGGGTTGACTTATTTTATATAAACATACATATAAATATACACATGCACTCACAGACACAAACACACACACATAAACTACATACACGCATTTACATATCTGTATATATATACATATCATACAATAAAATAAATTTCTTTGGTGTTCCTTTTCTCAACACCTCATTTAGGAAAAGAATATACGAAAGTGTACATTAAGAGATCTATCCATATGATAAAAATTGCTGTACGGGATAGTGAATTAACGTATGAAGTGAAACGTTCCCATAATATCTGACGCCACTCCTATTTAATATCCATTCTATACAATAGACTTCTCTTAAACCTGTTATTTCCCATTCGTATCGGATAGATTTATTAGATACATATATAAATTTATGGAACTGAAGCCTGGTTCGAAAACAAGTATGAAATCCTGATTATAGGTGTCTTTATACACAGTTTCAGTATAGCGACTGGGGTTGGTGTCTCGACTTTATGGGTTGTAGGATGGCCTGAGGTGGGGGTCACTGCTGCAGGGTTCCTCAAGTAGATTGGGTCTCCGCACTAAGCTCGGCATCAATATGGGCGTCCTTGGGGAGCCAGGAACGTCCAGGTTGTCTAAAGAGATGTGAACCGGGCCAAGGGGAAACCCAGCAGTCAAAAGCACTCGTGTCGAGCAGTAGTGGGATCACGCCAGAGAGTGAGCGGTTAATGTGTATAAGTAATGTATATGGAAAAAAGTTAAGAAACCCTGTATCAAACACATATAAAGTAACAATGCTGAAGCACTGCAAAAAATATAGGTATAATGATATACAATTTAACTTACATAAGCATGAAAAAAATATTATAATGGGTGTGTGTGATATAATGAATCACTGACATAGCATACACGGTGAGTCTGATAGAAGTGGAAAGGTATGCGTAAATAATGAGATATTTACAACAGATAAGGAAACTACATAATTCTATATAACATTCCAACTTATTTAATATTCTATTTTATAGCAGCTGGGGTTTGTGGCTTGACCCCCTCGGAGGCGTGGGCTTTAGGATGGCTTGAGGTAAGAATCACTGCTATAGAATTGCTCATGAAATGTCCGCAATAACCTTGACATCAAAATGGGCAATGGATGTCTATGATAAGTGGAATCACGCCCGAGAAAGAGTAGTCCGTGGCATCTTTACTAACATAATCATACTTAGTTCTCTTTAAAGTCTGAACCTTTTTTCTAGACTTTTCCTTTAAAAAAAGTGAGTTATAACTACTGCACACTCTATTGATTGCGTTTATTATTGTACTTATTTTGACTTTCATATAGGCATGTATATCATATAAAACCTATATAAAATAGGTATATCATATACTTACATTCCCTTACTCAGCCTCTATGCTCCTGAGTATCAGAGACGGCCGTATTGATCCCTACTCTTGTGCATCGAGTTAAATTAGTTAAACAAGCCTTTCGGTTTACCTGGTTTACGGACTTTATAGGACAACATAATCAGCATATAAACTTTGCATATTGAATGGCAGTATCGGAGATCACACTCCCTAGTTGTATAACTTCATACGGTACTCTGTGTAAGCAGGAAAAGAAATCTAATTGAATGAGAGAATATACAATATATATTTTCAAAAATAGTGTATATTAAGAGATCTCTACACATAAATATGGGTGTATAGAATAGTGAATTAACCATCTGTGGAGTCATTAATTTTACTATCTATTTAGTATACTAAATATGATTTTATCAGATGCATAAATAAAACTATCGTGGAAGCGAAGACTCATTGGCAACCCGAGTATGAAATGCTGAATGTGTATGAAATAGGTTTAAATACAGTTTCAGCTTAAAATTTCAACGGCTGGGGTTGGTGGCTTGACTCTGTAATCCGGCGACTCGGAGGCCTGGGCTGTAGGATGGCTTGAGGTGGGGGTCACTACTGCAGGACTTCTCATGTTGATTGGGTGTCCGCACTAAGCTCGGCATCAATATGGGTGTCCTTGGGGACCCAGGGACGTCCAGATTGACTAAGGTGGTGTGAACCGGGCCAGGGGGGAAACTCAGCAGCCAAAAGCACCCGTGTCGAGCAGTAGTGGGATCACGCCCGAGAGGGAGAGGCCTGCAGTAGCTCTTCCAACAGAATCAGACTTGGTCCTTTTATATAACAATATATTTAGCTCAGTTGCATTAATAATGTTATCTCCTAATAATTTTGTCTAAAAAAGTGTGAGAAAAAAAATCTCGTACATTGTACGTAAATTGGTATAATTTTACAAAAAAAAAAAATGTTTGGTGTATATTTGAAATGAAATTAGATTACCTCCTCTAAGCACAATGTCAAAGTATCTCTTTTCACCTGTTTCCTCGGTAATCAGAAGCGCTTTAAACACATATGTGTATATGAATACGCACACAAGCATATGCATACAAGTATTGTGTACTTACATGTATGTGTATCTGTATGTGTGTGTTCCTGTATGTGTGTGTATCTCTATGTATGTGTATCTGTATGCGTGTGTTCCTGTATGTGTATATATTTATAAGCTATCCTATGTATTACGACACTGGTGAGAGTTAACTGTGTTTATATTTTCCATAAGCTAAATCTGTATTGGCAAATCTGGTTAAGTAACCAGATTAGCCAAAAAAAAAAAAAAAAAAAAATTACCAAGCATCTGTGAATAAACAATACTGAAGCACTACATAAATAATCTAGATAGAAGAATGTTGAACAGCTGAACTTATATATGTTATAAAAACCTGATAATGGGTGTGTAATAAGATAACTCACAAGCATGTGGCTAGCATATTCAGTGCATGATGAGTCTGAAAGGTAGACATGGAAATGTACGTGTAGATAATCAATTATTTACAACAGATAACCATACACACAAACTGATTGCCATACTATTTATGGCAATCAGTTTGTGTGTGTGTGTGTTGCATTTTATTGTGGCTGGGATTGGTGGCGCGACGTTGATGTGAGAATCACTGCTATAGGATTACTCATGATAACAAAGTGTCCGCACTAACCAATCAATATGGGCGCCCTTGGTAAGCAAGGGACGTTCAGGTTGTTTAAGGAATTGTGTAAGGGCCGGCGGGGACACAACGCAACCAAAAGCACTTGTGATAAGTGGAATCACATCCGACAATGAGACATTTCCTCTCCATAGAACGCATACATTCATATCATACATATTAACATTTCCTTAGCCAACATTCTCCTGAGTCCATAAGGAACACTATTTTGATCCTTACCCTGGTGCACGCATCAAGTAAAACAAGGCCTTCAGCTCTCCTTTACGGCCTCTATAGATTGCTTAATAGGACAAACGTAAAGAGTCCTTGGGTGGTTCAGCTTAGTCATTGCAGTATGATAGTCTTTGCAAACAAAAATCAGATACACTATATTGAGAAACTATTCAAATGTGATAGTCATAAAGGCGTCGTGTATTTATATAGTTACAAGATACAATGTGAAGGAATAAAAGGACGTAGTCTAGCTGTTCTGGCAAGGCTACTATAGGCCACTCACTCTCGGGCGTGATCCCACTACTGCTCGACACGGTAGTTTTTGGCTGCTGGGTTCCCCCCCTCGCCCGGTTCACACTTCCTTAGTCAATCTGGATGTCCCTGGCTCCTTAGGGACACCCATATTGATGCCGAGCTTAGTACGGACACCCAATCAACATGAGAAGTCCTGCAGCAGTGATCCCCACCTCAAGCCATTCTACAGCCCAGGCCTCCGAGTCGCCGGATTACAGAGTTGAGCCACCAACCCCAGCCTTTGACATTCCGTCTCCGCTTCCACGATAGTTTTATTTATACAGCTGATAAAACTATCACAGGTGAATATGTGAAATGACATCAGGTTAAGAAGTCTAGTATATGAAATAGTAAAATCAATGACTCCACAAATGAAAACTTCTCACTCTTACATTAATTCACTCTTCCATACAGACATAATCATGTGTAGAGATGTCTTAATGTTCATTGGTAATGCATACTTTGTACAAAGATGTTACGAAAGGGGACATTCAAGACATGTATCTTATTCTTATGAAAGAGTGAAGAAGGTAAAGGAAATTATTTGCAAGAATTTACGATAATATTTTTGTCTAAAAGCCACTATATGAGAAACTATCAAAATGTGATATTCATATAAGGCGTCGTGTATTTATAAAGTTACAATTAATTAATAAAAGGACGGCTGGAGTTGGTGGCTCGACCCTGAAATCATGACAAAGTGTCCGCACTAACATCGGCATCAATATGGGTACCCTTGGTAAGCAAGAGACGTTCAGGTTGACTGAGGAAATGGGTACGGGCCGGTGGGGACACAGCACAACTATAAGCACCCACGATAAGTGGAATCACGCCCGGAA
>NC_061858.1:2750525-2785525 GCF_019202785.1 Penaeus chinensis
CTTGCCAGATCAGCTAGACTTCGTCCTTTTATCCCTTCACACAATACCTTATAACTCCTGAAATATCTCATATCTCCTCAAACATCTCATGTGTGTATTCTCTCAACATCTTGGATTTCTTTTTCTGCTTACACAGAGTACCGTATGAAGTTATACAACTGAGGAGTGTGATTTCCGATACCGCCATTCAGTATGCTGATTATGTTTGTCCTGTACAGCTATCTATAGAGTCCGTAAACCAGATAAAATGAAAGACGTGTTTAACTTGTTTAACTTGATGCGTGCACCAGGGCAGGGATCAATACGGCCGTCTTTGGGACTCAGGAGCATAAAGGCTCATCAAGGAAATGTAAATATGTATAATATACATGCTTATATGAAAAGTCAACAACAGCCTAATGAATACAATAATGAATGCAACAGATAATATGCAGTAGTTGTAATTTACCAATTATTTTTGTTGTTATACTTCCTCAGTCAACCTGGACATCTATAGGTGTGTGTGTGTGTGTGTGTGTGTGTGTGTGTGTGTGTGTGTGTGTGTGTGTGTCATACATATACATAAATACACATATATGGGTGTATTTAAAACGCTTCTGACTGCCGAAAAAAACTTGGTAAATAAATGCTTTTAAAGTGTGTCTCGGCGGAACGTAAAGGAATTACTTAATTTTCGATATGCGTATTCAGATTATAATATTTCCTGTGAGATAAAAGGTATAAGTATAAATCATCTGAAGATACTATGTAAAAGGACCGTCTGATTTTATTGACAAGGCTACCGCTAGCCGTTCACTCTCGTGCGCGACTCCACTACTGCTCGACACGGGTGCTTTTGGAAGCTGGGTTTCCCCTCTGGTCTGGTTCACACTTTAGTCAACTTGGCGTCCCTGGTTCCCCAAAGTCGCCGATATTGATGTCGAGTTTAGTGCGGACACCAGTCGCTGTAAAGTGCAATTCAGTGTAAGCTTCAGTACTATGAAGTCAGTTACAGAATTGTTTTCTGTCAAAGATATGTGATTAAACTCGGGTATTCATTAATTTATGAGCCTTTTTTAAATATACCAGTAAATTCATCACCTATTCATCACTAATATGCAGATATGAAAATTGCATTATAACATGTTCAAATTCATGGTTAAAATTAATTTTCTGTTTAATAATATAGGCTATGTTCGTTGTGTTGTTAAAACTATAGTATAGTGTATATCGTATACAGTTTACATAAATTTATGTGTATATTCATGTAGAATGTATGTATTATATTCAGGTGAACAAAAGCGTGTTCAAAATGCTTCGGCGACAGTCCTCCAGTTACACCTAAAGAGCAGAAATATACTGTGAGGAGTGTGTTAAGAGCAGAGTGGGTATCTCATTTAGATAATTTAGAGTAATTCACGGTTATTTCAGACTGTACAGACTTTTCAGGCAAAATTACTATAACCACTAATTCGTATATTTTTTTCCTGAATGTTATACACTTTTTTTCAGAAGAGGCGGAACTATAAAATAGTATAATATATTAAGTTGGATATTGTACGATTACCACACATAACCCCGATAAAGGTGTTTTATCGTAGCTGCCCACTACCCCTTTGTCCATGGAAAAAGAAAAGCTGCCATTTAAAACGTTCCTACGACCCATTCCAAAATGGCTGGGGTTGGTGGCTCGACTCTGTAATCCGGCGACTCGGAGGCCTGGGCTGGAGGATGGCTTGAGGTGGGGATCATCGCTACAGGCTTACTCGTGATGAAAAAGAATCCGCACTGACCTCGGCATCAATATGGGCGCCCTTGGTAAGCAAGGGACGTCCATGTTGACTGAGTAAGTGTGAACCGGGCCAATGGTACAAATCACAGTCAAAATCGCCAGGTTCAATGTAAAATTGCGTCCAGGAGTGAGAAGTCTGTAGCAACCCTACCAACATAATCAGACTTGGTCCTTTTACAGTCTAATTTATATGTAGTTTATTCCAAAGTCCCATGAATTTTTAAATTTATATATACATATGGTATTACTGTTTGCCCCTTTTTTTTTCTCTCTCTGTATGAATGTCTGTTTAACTTTCTCCGATCTTTCTTTGTTTCTTATTCTCTCGATTTGTCTGTCTCTCTCTATGTATAAATGTATGTATTTATACATAAAATGAATGCAAGTAGTATGTGTTTACACTTTATGTATCTTTCCCTACATGCTATCTGTTTACGTACTTACCTATTTATTCATCTAAATATATGTGTGCTCTCCCATTTTGTTATATGTACTCACAGTATGTGTATGTGTATAATATATATTAGTGTACACACATGGTCTATATATATATATATATATATATATATATAGTGCACATACATGTGTGTCTACTGGAATCGAATGGATTACTATATAAATATGTTTATAGGGACTAAGCCTATATTACAAGTAAGTGAAAAACATTATTCAGCTCTAATCATTCGATCAAGTGGTAAATTATACTTTATCCTGACTATAACATTTGCTAGGTATTTTTATTTATCATTTTAGGTGAAATGAATATGTAAATCAGTCCATATGTGAGTCAATGGCTAAAATATAAGCTACTGGGTGGGAAAATGTGCTGAATATATATTTAAAACAATTTTGGGCCATATCACTTGTCCTTGAAGTCATGTTTACTATCCATTCTGTATTAGATACATATATAAGATTATCATGGAAACGAAGATTAATTCACAACCAAGTATGAAATCCTGATTATATGCGAAGTCATGTGGTTAAACAACTTCAGTATAGATTTACTGCAGCTGGGGTTGGTGGCTCGACTCTGTAATCCGGCAACTCGGAGGCCTGGGCTGTAGGATGGCTTGAGGAGAGGATCACTGCTGCAGGATTCCTAATGGTGATTGGGTGTCCGCACTAAGCTCGGAATCAATATGGGTCTCCTTGGGGAGGTAGAGACGTCCAGGTTGACGGAGATGTGAACCAGACCAGGGGGGAAACCCAGCAGCCAAAAGCACCCATGTGGAGCAGTAGTGGGATCACGCCCGAGAGTAAGCGGCCTGTAGTAGCCTTGCCAGCTTGACTTCGTCCTTGTATCCCTTCACACAGTACCTTATAACTCGTGTATATTCTCTCAACCATTTGGATTTATTTTTCTGGTTGCACAGAGTACCGTATGAAGTGATACAACTAAGGAATGTGATCTCCCATACTACCATTCAGTATCCAATGGTTATATACTGATTATGTTTGTCCTATAAAGCAATCTACAGTCTGTAAAACAGGTAAACTGAAAGACTTATTTAACTTGTTTAACTCGATATATCCACCAGGGTCGGGATCAATGTCTGTCCTTGGGGATCATACAGGCTGATTGAAATGTAAATATGTGTGATATACATGCCCATATGAAAAGCCAATAATAACAGAATAAGTACAGTAACAAACGCTCCAGATATAATCTGCAGTAGTCACTAACCCCAGCCCCCATAAAATGAAAAACAAAATAATTTCGAATCTAATAAAGAATATTGTAGGTTCCTTATTGTAAAATCTAATTAAGTACGCATACAATTCCATTCCAATGTATCAGACTCATCATGCAAGGTATGTGCTAGCTTTGAATGTCAATAATTCGTCATATTACACACCCATTATAATGAATGGTAAATCACTCTTCCGTGTTGATATTACGGTAGAAAAATCCAAAATACATAAACTAGATATACTGAAAATGAGATTACAGCTTCGAAATCCACTTGGATTCGATCTTCTGGTTTGAAGATGAAATCCAGGTGGAATTCGAAACTGTAGTCTCATTTTCAATAAATCGGTTTTTACATTGTGGGTTTTTCCACCCCTTATATTTTTTTCTTGCTCCTTAATTAAGTCTAGTTATATATTCTTTTACTTACATTTTTTATGTAGTGCTTCAACATTGTTTCTTTACATGTGTTTCATAAAGGGTTTCTTACTTTTTTTCAAAACACATTACTTATACACATTAACCAATAGTTTTAATTTTAAAAGCAGTTAACCTTCACCAGTGTTGAGAAAGTGATCGACATCTGGGTCAGGAGAAGTCTAGTATATATTCAAAGATTTTTAGATGTTTTAAACATTTTAACATTTTAATCCCACAAGGTATTCGCCATTCCTTCGTCCTTAGCTGTTGATGCGGCAGATAATTCAAAATAATTAGTCAGTCTATTTAGAATGAATAGTAAATATGGGATCATGGAGATATTGCAAATGGGGACTTCCAAGAAAAGTATCTTATTGTTATTTTTAAACACATGTCTTTATGTGTATATATGTATATATTTCCATATAGATTTTTATTAAATGCATATATAAAACTACCGTGGAAGTGAAGACTGGTTGACGAACCGAGTATGAAATGCTTATTATATGCGAAGTTATATTGTTAAATACAGCTTTTGAATAGAATTACAGTTGCTTGGGGTGGTGGCTCAACTCTGTAATCCGGCTGTAGGATGGCGTGAAGTGGGGATCACTGCTGCAGGACTTTTAATGTTGACTAGGTGTCCGCACTAAGCTCGGCATCAGTATGGGCGTTGATTAAGGAGGAGCGAACCGGGCCAGGGGGGAAACCCAGCACCAAAGCACAGTTGTCGAGCAGTAGTGGGATCACACCCGAGAGTGAGTTGCCTGTAGTGGCCTTGCCTAAACAGCTAGACTTCGTCCTTTTATCTCTTCACACAGTAGCTGTATAAATGCAAGACGTCTTAGATGAATCTCATGCGGATATTATCTCAATCAATATCTACATGCATGCAGTATGTAAGGGCTATATACTGTTTATGTTTGTCCTTTTAAGCAATCTACAGAGGCTGTAAACTAGGTGAACTGAAAGCCTTGTCTAACTTTAACTCGCAGCTTGCACCAGGGTCGGGATCAATACAGCTGTCCTTATGGAGTCAGGAATGGACAGGCTTACAAATATACATGCCTGTACGAAAGTCAATGATAAAATATTATACGCAGTAATAATCTGATTTAATGGATATTAGTTGTAGAAAAATTAATTAGATTCAGATGTTAAAAGGGATAATTATGTTGGCAAGGATGTTACGGACTGCTCATTCTCGGCCGTGACTCCACTTTTCATCATGGGTGCTTTTGGTTGCGTTGTGTCATCGCCAGCCCGTGCACACTTTTCCAATTAACCTGGAAATACCTTGTTTATCAAGGGCGCCCATATTGATGCCGAGGTTTTTGTGGACACTTTGTCATCATGAGTAATCCTCTAACAGTGATTCTCACCTCAAGCCATACTATAGCCCAGGCCTCCGAGTCGCTGGATTACATTCCGTATTAAAATGCAATAAATTATATATGCATATATTTCCACATCTACCTGTCAGGCTTGTCATGCCCCAGATAGATGGTAGCCTGAGTGATTCATCATATTACACATCCATTTTCGTTTTCCTTTATTTTTATTGTATATAATTATGTATATATAATCAATACACATTCTTTTATTTAGATTGTTTCTTACTATATGCTTGATAGAAGATTTCATAATTATTGAAGTCACGTTACCAGCACATTAAACATTACTGTATTAGTTTATGAATTCTACAAGATATAAATCGACAATTAACTTTCATCAGTTTTATAAAAGTAGTTCACATACATTTACATACAAATAAATGCAGACACAAAGACATATGCAAAATCACATGTGTGAATGCAATCGTACACAATATATTCATATCCACACGCACACACATGTGCTTTGTATAATCTGGATATATATGTGTGTATATATATGCATATGTATGTGTATATATATATATGTATATATTATATACATATATGTATATATGGGTGTGTTAAAAACGCTTCTGACTGACGAAGAACCCGTGGTAAAAAAAAGTTTTTAAAAGTATTCTCAGAAGTAAACCAAATTCCAATTACACATAACTTCTCATTGCAATTTACGTACAGGAACGGTAAGGAATTACTTGACTTTCGATATGCCTGAACATTGCCTGTGAGATATGCGGCATTTGTATAAATCAGTTGTTAAAGTTACAAATATATAAGTCTGATTCTATCGGTATGGCTATCACAGGCTGCTCACTCTCGGATGAGATCCAATTACTGCTCGACACAGGTATTTTTGGCTGTTGTGTTTTCCCCCTGGCCTGTTTCTTACCTTAGTCAAAACGGACGTCGCTGGCAACATGAGAAGTCCTGCAGTAAAGAGTCGAGCCACCAAACACAGCCGCTGCAATTATATTCTACTTCACATATAATCAGCATGTGCACCTGTGTTTTTGTGTATGTATATACATATGAACACTACCTAATGCAAAAAAAAAAAAAAAAAAAAAAAAAAAAAAAAAAAAAAAAAAATCCTAAACAGAAACCCAGTCTAATGCTTGATCGTATTTACTGATGTATCACTGCACCTGGGTGGATGGAAGTGTGGAACTCGTTACAAAAGATATATATCTAAAAGATAATGAACTTCATTGATAAATATTGTTTCAGTGTGAGGATAGATAGTTTGGTTAATAGAAATGAAAACGTCGACATACGCTTAGCTGTTAAAAAGGACGTTCTCATGCATCCACCATTGGCTGGGGTTGGTGGCTCGACTCTGTAATCCGGCGACTCGGAGGCCTGGGCTGTAGGATGGCTTGAGGTGGGGATCACTGCTGCAGGACTTCTCATGTAGATTGGGTGTCCGCACTAAGCTCGGCATCAACATGGTCGTCCTTGGGGAGCCTGGGACGTCCAGGTTGACTTAGGAGGTGTGAAGCGGGCCAGGGGGGAAACCCAGCAGCCAAAAGCACCCGTGTCGAGCAGTAGTGGGATCACGCCCGAGAGTGAGCGACTTGTAGTAGCTTCGCCAGAACAGCCAGACTTCGTCCTTTTATCTTTTAACACGGTAGTTTATAACTATATAGGTACAGCAAGTCTTATAATTATATTGTAAGGATGTTTTCTTGCACAGAGAATCATTTTGAAATAACTAGAATGATACATTTAAGGAGTTTGATTCGATACTGTCATTTAATATCTAAAGGATAAATATATTTACTGTAGGGTTGTAGAATGAAAGGCTTATTTAACTTGTTTAACTCGATGTGTTAATCACACATGTCTGTATGAAAAGTTGATGATATAATGTACAATATATGTAAATTTCTGCTGAGTGATATTCATTTGTGAGGAAATGCCTGTAAAAAAATAAGCAAGTGCATACACTAAAAGGATATGATTTTATCGTTTTCTATTGCAAGTTTAGTTATTCTATATACGCTAGATAGAGGGACACATGCCGTTTCTTGAAAACATATTACTTATATTTGTTAACCAGTGCAGTTTAGCATATAAAAAGTGTAACATAAATCCATAGCGAACTCACTGGTGTTGTAAAACTAAGGCATAAGACACTTTACAAGCACACATTTAGTCACAAAGATACAAACTCAAACAGATACACACGTATATAGAAACATACACATACATACACATTCATGTAAATGCACTCATGTACACGCACGCATGCACATGTATATGGCAATATACATTCATATATGTGTTTAAGATGTAATTACCGAAGAAACCCTAGGAAAAGGGCTTTAGAAGTGTGCTTAGAAACAGTAATCAGATATAATTTCAGCTTTACAAAATATCTCAGGTGAAATCTAAGCTTTCTTACATTTTTAATATACGTATACAAATAATAATGTAATAGAAACATCATTAATGTGATTTACCATAGATAATGTTATTTAGAAGAACCAAGTCCACCTATGTTGACAGGGCTACTACAGGCCGCTCACTCTCGGGTGAGATCCCACTAATGCTCGACACAGGTGCTTTTAGCTGCTGGGTTTCCCAATTGGATCGGTTCACAATATCCATTGTAACAAATGGAATAAAACTAAACCTAAACCTTATCCTTAGTCACCCCGGACGTCCCTGGTTTCCCAAGGACGTCCATATTGGTGCCGGGCTTAATGCGGACACCCAATCGACATGAGTCTTGCAGCAGTGATCCCCACCTCAAGCCATCCTACAGCCCAGGCCTCCGAGTCGCCGGATTAGAGAGGCAATCCAGTGGAAACTTCAGTACTGTGAAGTCAATTCCAGTATTTTCTGTCACAGATATGTGATTGATCTTAAGTACTCATTGATATATATATATATATTTAATATACCAGCAAATTTATCACCTAATCATAACTGACATGCAGGTATGAAAATTGCATTATTACACGTGCAAGCTCCACGTACCATAAATCAGCATTGGCATATGTTGTTAAGGTTACCACAATAACCCTACAAAAGGTTATAGCTACATCCTCCCTAACCCTTTGTCCGGGGAAAAGGAAATGCTGTTGTTCAAAACGCTCTTAAAATCCATTCCAAAATGGCTGGGGTCGGTGGCTCGACTCTGTAATCCGGCGACTCGGAAGCCTGGGCTGCAAGCCTGCCTTGAGGTAGGGATCACCGCTACAGGCTTACTCGTGATGAAAAAGCGTCCGCACTGACCTCGGCATCAATATGGGCTCCCTTGGTAAGCAAGGGATGTCCAGATTGACTGAGCAAGTATGAGACCGGGCCAATGGTATAAGTCACAGTCAAAATCGCCAGGTTGAATGTAAAATTGCGTCCAGGAGTGAGAAGTCTGTAGCAACCTTGCCAACATAATCAGACTTGGTCCTTTTACGATTTAATTTCTAATGCAGTTTATTCTCAAACATTGGAAATATCAACACCAAATTATGGGATATGGGACCATTATCTGAATGAATTACACAGTAGAGTGCATCTGCAAGTGTTCGAATTCACACTCCAATTTCTGACGAAATTTCTAGTGTATATATAAATACGATTTTGTTTTCCCCCTTTTCTGTCTCTATCCGTCTTTCTCCCACCTGTTTTTCTCTCTGTCTATCTGATCCCTCATTCTGTTGGTCTCTATAAATTTTATATATAAAATAAATGCAGCTAGTGTGTACGTTTCTTTTTGTCTGTACGTTTCTTTTTGTCTTCCATTATATTAGATATATATTTGTCTATCTACCTACATATCTAAATGTGTGTATGTGTTCTTTCATTTTCTTGTTAAATACACTCACAAAATATGTGTATATATATTTGTCCTGAAATCGAACGGATTACCAGTTGAAATTTGTATTTCGACTAAAAGACTATATCACAGGTAAGTGAATAACATTATGCAGCTCTAATTTATGTTTTGATTTATTCCACCTATATTATATCATTCCATGATTATGTGAGTCGATGGCTAAAAGATCAGTTACTGAGTGGGAAAATGTGCTGAGCATAAATATAAAACAATTGTGGTATTACACACCCACCATCAAGTAATATATAATTTCAATAATTAAATATTTTTTTGTCTAGGTTATTTATGTAGTGCTTCAACATTGTTTATGCATAAATGCTTGATAGAGGAATTCATGTTTTTTGTTTAAACACGTTACATACCCAGATTAAACAATGCAGTTTTAGCTTATAAAAATTATAGCATAAATTCAGTTATTTCTCACCATGTCGTAATGTATAGGATAGCTTACTCATACACGCACAGACAGATACATGCAAGCACAAACACACACTTATACATTCATGCATACACATATGCACACACATTTACCGTATACATATGTATATGGCATATATGTGTGTGTGTGTGTGTGCATTGATATGTATGTATGTGTTTAAAACGCTTCTGATTACCGAATAAATAGTGGGAAAGAGATACTTGAAAAGTGTGCATAGAAGAGGTAATTTGATTTCATTTCAAAATTACCAAATATTGCTAGTAAAATTTTCCCAAGTTACGTACAAAAATGTAAAGGAATTAAACAAAAATATAATTATGATATAACAGCATTAATATAACTTAGCTAAATATATTGTTACATAAAAGGGCCAGGTCTGATTCTGTTGGCAGGGCTACTGCAGGCCACTCCCTCTCGGATGTGATCCCACTACTGCTCGACACGGGTGCTTTTGGCTGCTAGGTTTCCCACTTGACCCGGTTCACACCTCCTTAGTCAACTTGGACGTCCGTGACTCCCCAAGGACGGCCATATGGATTAGTACGGACACCAATTCAACATGAGAAGTCCTGCAGCCATCCTACAGCTTAGGCCTCCGAGTCGCCGGATTACAGAGTCGAGCCACCAACCCTAGCAGTTAAAATTCTATACTGAAGCAGTATTTAAGCATTGGACTTCACATATGTGCAGCATTTCATACTCAGGTTGTCAACCAGTCTTCGTTCCTATGATTTATTTTGCATAAAATGCAACTATCGCGGGTGGAAATGGGAAATGACATCGGGTTTTGGAGAAGCAGAATGGATAATAAATATGAGTGACTTCATAGATCATGGACACTTTTCACACATTGTTAAATCAATCTTTCAATCCATATGTATATGTAACAAGGAACTCTGAATAATTGTATCTTATGTCAAGTGAGATAAACATTTTGCAAGAATTTCCTTTGAAAGAAGCACTTAAGATATACGTGTGTATGTTGTGAATGTGTTGGTTCCATTGCTGATTATGTTTTAATGGGAAGAAAAACATTTATTCTTTGTTAAAAAGGGCGTTATTATGCATCCACCGATGGCTGGTCTCTGTGATCCGGCGACTCGGAGGCCTGCGTTGTAGTAACCTTTTCAATATAGCCAGACTTAGTTTGGTCTTCCAAACTTTGTATAATTTTATATTTTTATGGTCACCATTATCATCAGTGATATAATGATGATAATGATAATAATGATAATGATAACATTAGTAGTAGACGTTTGTCTGAATGTGCATATTTGAAATGTAGGAAAAATAGTAATTCCTTTATATTCCTGTATGTATATTGTCTTAATTTTACATGAAAAGTTATGTTTCGTTGAAGTGAAATGGAATACATGTTAACATAGGCCTATATAAATATGTATACACCCCGGTTCACACCTCAGTCAAGCTGAACTTCCCTGGCTCTCCAAGGATGTCCAAATTGAAGCCGAGTATAGTGCGGGCACCCAATCAACGTGAGAATTCCTGCAGCAGCGATCCCCACCTCAAGTCATCCTACAACCCAGGCCTTCGAGTCGCCGGACTACAGAGTCGAGTCACCAGCTCCACCCGTTGTTAATTACGATCCAAGAAGTTAGTTGCAGTTTTGTTTTCTATTATAAATGACTCATTATCTCAGGTATACATTAATTTACGAACTATTCTTCGATATATCAGAAAATGTATCACATCCATTCACCGATGATACATTTTGTGATAGGATCGCAAAACAGCGTAAGAACATGTTTCTTAGAACATGTCACTGACATGGTAATCAATTAATTTTCCGTTAATGAATACTACATTCTACAAGATTACTGGTTTGTTTTGTCAGAATTTCAGCATAGGCTATATAGTATATAGTATATAGGTACATATATACACTCAGTCATCGGGTTCAACCAAGACGGCATAAATATACTGTGAGACATGTGATAGGAACAAACTGGGAATCTGATTTAAATCTCAGTGGCATCTGAGTGATTCAATATCAATTCAAACTAAACGTATTTTTACGATTAATATTATCACAACTACACATCAATCTATTTGTTTTCTCAACTTTTCAGCGGTATGTTTACTAAGATTTCAAAGTACTTTATTATAACAGAAGAGGCGTTAGTATAAACCAATATAAAGAATTCATAAGGCTTACATTAGTAAGGTTTCTACACGTTTTAAAGAAACGCTGTTCTTTAAAACGATCTTACTCTCCATCCCTAAATGGCTGGGGTTGGTGGCTCGACTCTGTAATCCGGCGACTCGGAAGCCTGGACTGTAGGATGGCTTGAGGTGGGGATCATCGCTACAGGCTTACTCGTGATGAAAAAGAATCCGCACTGACCTCGGCATCAATATGGGCGCCCTTGGTAAGCAAGGGACATCCACGTTGACTGAGGAAGTGTGAACCGGGCCAATGGTACAAATCACAGTCAAAATTGCCAGGTTCAATGTAAAATTGCGTCCAGGTGTGAGAAGTCTGTATCAACCTTGCCAACATAATCAGACTTGGTCCTTTTATAGGCTAATTTCTGAATAGTTTATTGTCATTATTTAGAAAATGTCAACTTTATTATGGAACTTTTTTTTTCTCGTTCTCTCTTCCACCTGAGTGAACGTTAATGTAGACTGTCTCATCTCCCACTCTTCATATCTTTCTGTCTGTCTTTGCCGCTCTGTTTGCACACACGCACATGCACTCACGTGCACACATGTATATATAGGTATATTTATATATACGTACATATATGTGGTTATGTGGGTACGTGTGTGTGTGTGTGTGTGTGTGTGTGTGTGTGTGTGTGTGTGTGTGTGTGTGTGTGTGTGTGTGTGTGTGTGTGTGTGTGTGTGCATCTACCTATCTATATATTTTTCTGTGTGCGTGATTGTATATATCTAAAACATAAATATGGGGGAAATACGTGTATATATGTTTACACACATACATATATATATACAGTATATATTTATATATATATATATATATATATATATATATGAGTGTGTGTGTTTGTGTGTATACATAAATGTATACATATATACACACACACACACATATATATATATGTGTGTGTGTGTGTGTGTGTATGTGTTTATATATTTATGTACGAATAGTCATATACGTATATAGAGGTACGCATTCCTCTCTCTCTTTATCTTTATCCATATATCTCTCTGGTATATGTACATATATGTATAATGACATATATATATATATAAATATTCATATGATGATACATGCAGTAATAGTTTAATTATGCATGTGTTTATGTGTTTCTACATGAGTATGTATGTGGGTGTTTTGTAGTATTACACATTACACAGTATTTCAAATAAATGCATACAATATGTATTTCTCTTTCTCTATGTGTCTGCCCCTCTCTCTCCTATTATATACACATGAGTGTATATGTGTGTGTGTGTGTGTGTGTGTGTGTGTGTGTGTGTGCATATGTATGTATATATGTGTGTGTGTATATATATAATATACATATATATAATATATATAAAGAGAAAAAGAGGGAGTGGTATATACGTCTATGTATCTCATACATATGTATATGTATGTATGTATATATAAATAATTAAATATATATATATATATTTGTGTGTGTATGTCTGCACTGAATTCTAACAGACACCCAGATAAATACGGATATTTAAAATCTATGTTTTTATACCTTTTTCATTTGTCTGTCCTCCACATACCTCCTCTCTGTGAGCTTAAATTTATCAAGATACAGCTTATAGCTATATAAATGCACGACGCTATATAGAGACTTATATGGATATTTTCTCAGTCACTTGCATCTAGCTGTCAGCTTACTGAGAGTAACCCTATACATTAACTAAAGTGATGTACCTAAGGAGTGTGATATGATACTATAATTCAATACCTAAAGGCTATATACTGATTATGTTTACCCTTTTAAGCAATCTACAGAGGCTGTAAAATGGGTGAACTGAAGGCTTGCTTCAATTCTTTAACTCGATGCTTGCACCAGGATCGGGATCAATACGGCCGTCCTTGAGGACTCAGGACCGAGCAGCCTGATTAAGGAAATGTAAATATGTATGATATGTATACCTATATGAAACGTTAATAATAATAAAACATGTACAGTATTAAACGACTGTTATAATGTACAATAGTTATAGCGTCTCACTTATTCGTCTTTTTTCTTCTATTGTATGGTATGCTGGTGTAAGGAAATGCTTGTAGAGAAATAAAATAAGTTCACATGTTAAAAGGACTAAGTCTGATTATGTTGGCAAGGATGCTACGAACTACTCTCTCTCGGGCGTGATTCCACTTCTCATCATGGGTGCTTTTGGTTGTGTCGTGTCTTCGCCGGCCCGTACACACTTCCTCAGTCAACCTGGACGTCCCTTGCTTACCAAGGGCGCCCATATTGATGCCGAGGTTAGTGCGGACACTTTGTCATCATGAGTAATCCTATAGCAGTGATTCTCACCTCAAACCATCCTATAGCCCAGGCCTCCGAGTCGCCGGATTACAGGGTCGAGCCACCAACCCCAGCCGCATTAAATTGCAGCGCAAAATAAACTTAAATGTCACATAGATTAATATAAATTTCTTATCTGTTCTGAACTTCTAATAATATAAGCATACATTTCCACTTCTACCTCAAGCTTATCATGCACCGAACATGTTAGCTTTATCACAAAACACAACCATTTTCATGTTTTCATTACATATATTAAATTATCATTAATATGTTTTTTCTAGATCGCTTATGTTGTGTTTCAACATTGTTTTTGACATATGTTTAACAGTGGATTTTCCAAAACACTTTACTTGCGCACATTAACCAGTATAGTTTTCATTTATAAAAAAAATATGAAACACATAAAGTCAGTGAACTCTCACCAGTGATAAATACATACACATACAGATACACACATACAAATACGCACGTATACACAAGTACCCACACATACATATACATTCAAGCACAGACATGTATACATATTCATACACACACATATATAAGTATATGCATATATATATATATATATATATATATATATATATATATCTTAAATGTGTGTGTATGTATGTATACGTTCGTGTGTTTAAAATATAAATTACCGAAGAACCGTAGAGGGGAAAAATTGAAAGTGTGCCTCGAGAAAGTAACCCAGTTTCAATTCAAATATAAAATTTGTTTATGGTAAAATTATCGTAATTTACATACAACAGTGTACAGGAATTACTTTTTTTTTTTCATTTTTCATATACGTGTTTAGACGAAAATGTTTTTAAGATATAACAGCAATAATACGACTTTGCTAAATATACTGCAGTATAAAAGGACCAAGCCTGCTTATGTTGACAGGGCTCCTGCAGGCCGCTCACTCTCGGACGTGATTCCACTACTGCTCAACACGGGTGCTTTTAGTTGCTGGCCTAGTTCACACCTCCTTAGTCAACCTGAACGTCTCTGGCTCCCCAAGGTCGCCCATACTGATGCGAAGCTTAGTGCGGACATACAATCAACATGAGAAGTCGCGCAGCAGTGATCCCCTTCTCAAGCTATCCTACAGCCCAGGCCTCCGATTCGCCAGAATATAGAGTCGAGCCACCAACCCCAACCGTTATAACTTTGTTCTGAAGCTGTATTTGACTTCACATATATTCAGCAATTCTTACTTGGGTTGTCTTCGCTTCTAAGATAGTTTTATCTGTGCATCTGATATAGCTATCACGGCTGGAAACGTGAATTGACATCAGGTTAAGGAGAAGACTAGTACTGAGAAAGGACATTAAACATAAATATCTCGACAGATCATGGACACTTTTCACACTTGGTTAAATTATGTGTATAAATCTCTTAATGTAAACAGTAAGTACATGCTCCTTCTAAATGCGATGGAGAAAGGAGCTCTCAGTAATTGTATATTATTGTTATGAAATTGTTAAATTAAAGGGTTAGAAGGGAGATAAACATTTTGCATGAATTTTCTTCAAAAGGAGTACGAGCAAATATGTGTGTGTGTGCCGTAGGATGGCTTGAGGTGGGGATCACTGCTGCAGGATTCCTCATGTTGATTGGGTGTCCGCACTAAACTCGGCATCGATATGGATGTCCTTGGGGAGCCAGGGACGTCCAGGTTGACTAAGGAGGTGTGAACCAGGCCAGGGGGGAAACCCAGCAGCCAAAAGCACCCGTGTCGAGCAGTAGTGGGATCACACCCGAGAGTGAGCAGCCTGTAGTAGTCTTTCCAATACAGCCAGATTTGGGCCTTTTGTTTTTTCGCTGGATTACAGAGTCGAGCCGCGAGTCCCAGCCGTTATAAAGTGCAATCCAGTGTAAACTTCAACTGACTTCAGGAAGTCAGTTGCAGTATTGTTTTCTGTCGTAAATATCGCATTCATATCATTAATTGATGGACTGTATCCACCTATTAATCACTGATACATTTTCTAACATCTAGATATGTAAATTGGTTTATTACATATGTAAACAGTTACGGATTTTTCTTTTAATGTTACATTTGTTAAAAATGTAATTAAGTGGACCGCAAAAATAGTGCGAGTGCCATACAAACTGTTTAGATCATGTCACTGACGTGTTAATCAGTTAATTTTTATGTTTATCAATACTACACTCTACAGGGTTATCAAAGGTATATTTTAGGTTATATATCACATAGTAAATACATACATATACATATATGTAAAAAAAAATGTATGTGTGCATGTTAAGTATTCAAAATACACGAACATTTTCAGTCAATTTTTATTACAACTACACATTAATATACTTGCTTTTAACTATGTACTCACTCAGATTTCAAAGCATTTTGTCGTAACAGAAGAGGCGGTAGTATAAACAGCATGAAGGATTAACACAAGGTGTTTTTCGTAGCAAACCCCACCCCCACCTTATCCGTGGAGAAAAGAAACTTATTCAAAATGATTTTACTATCCATCCCAAAATGGCTGGGGTTGGTGGCTCGACTCTGTAATCCGGCGACTCGGAGGCCTGGGCTGTAGGATGGCTTGAGGTGGGGATCACCGCTATAGGCTTACTCGTGATGAAAATATATCCGCACTGACCTCGGCATCAATATGGACGCCCTTGGTAAGCAAGGGACATCTAGGTTGACTGAGAAAGTGTGAACCGGGCCAATGGTACAAATCACAGTCAAAATCGCCCAGGTTGAATGTAAAATTGCGTCCAGTGTGAGAAGTCTGTAGCAACCTTGCCAATATAATCAGACTTGGTCCTTTTAAGGCCTGATTCATAAACATTTTATTGCCAAACATTAGATAACATCAACACCTCATTATGGGATACGAGACCATTATTTGAATAGATTAAAGAGAAGTCTGCTTATGTAGGTGTCTCATGTCTCCCTGCCTCTCTCTGTCTCTCTTCCACCTAAATGAACACACACACACATACATATACATATACATATACATATATATACACATATGTTTGTATGTATGCATATGCATATATAGATTATACCTAATATATATATAAATAGATGTGTGTGTGTGTGTGTGTGTGTGTGTGTGTGTGTGTGTGTGTGTTTGTGTGTGTGTGCACCACATATATATGTGAATATATGGGAATCAGTACTGCCAGATTTGTCATGTTGATTGGGAATCAATATGACCGTCCTTGGGAAGCCAGGGATGTCCAACTTGACTAAGGAAGTGTGAACCGGGCCAGGGGGGAAACTTAGCCAAAAGCACTCTTGTCGACCAGTAGTGGGATCACGCCCGAGAGTAGCTGATCTGCAGTAGTCTGGTCATGTTAAGAAGGTTGCATGACTCCACTTCTCATCATAGGTGCTTTTGGTTGTGTTGTGTCTTTCCCGGCCCGTACACTCTTCCTCAGTCAACCTGGACGTCCTTTTCTTACCAAGGGTGCCCATATTGATGCCGAGGTTAGTGTGGACACTTTGTCATCATGAGTAATCCTCTAGCAGTGATTCTCACCTCAAGCAATCCTATAGGCCAGGCCTCCGAGTCGCCAGATTATAGTGTCGAGCCATCAACCCCGCTCGCTATAAAATGCAAACATGAATGTCGTAAAGAATTAACTAGGTTTTTCTCAGTTGTAGATTCTAATCATCTATGCATACATTTTCCCTTCAACCTACCAAACACGTCATGCACCGTGTATCCTAGCCTTGGGTATTAGTAATTCATTGTATCAGACACCGACTGCCAAGTTGTATAGCCTATAAAAGTTCATTTATTATATATATTCTATCTAAATTGCTTATGTAGCACTTTAACATTTTTTTCTTCACGTTTGAATGAGGATTTCATACGTTTTTTTTTTTTCAAAATACGTTACTTAGTTTTAGTTTTTAAATATATATATATATAACAGTTTAACTCTCATCAGTGATATAAAAGAAATTAGAAAGCTAACAGACTCATACACATAAAGATACACACACACATACAGATATACATGTACATCTAAGCACACATCCATACATATCATTCACGCAAACACATATATATGTGTATATATATAGATTCATATTTTATACGAGAAAACAGCTAAATGTACAGTTGTATCAAAAGGACTAAGTCTGCCTATGTTGACAGGATACTGCAGGCCGCTCACTCTCGGGTGTGATCCCACTACTGCTCCGCACGGGTGCTTTTGGCTGCTGAGTTTCCCCCCTGGCCCGCTTCACACCTCTTTAGTCAACCTGGACGTCTCTGGCTCCCCAAGGACGCCCATACTGATGCCAAGCTTAATGCGGACACCCAATCAACATGAGGAGTCCTGCAACAGAGATCCCCACCTCAAGCCATCCTACAGTCCAGGCCTCCGAGTCGCCGGATTACAGAGTCGAGCCACCGACCCCAGCCAACGGTCGATGCTTGATAAGGTCCTTTTTAACAGTAAAGCATCTGATATTTCTATTTCTATTATAAAATTTTCCTCTCATTTGAACATAATCAGCAATGGAACCTATTATCCATCACGTACTCATTTATGTTCACAACTCAAATATAATTCAATCCCTAATTACAGAGGTACAGAGCAATCCTTAATTGGGATAATTACAATAAAAACAAACGCATTCATAAACAGCATGCGCACATAAAGAAAATTCATACGAAATGTTTATTTCTCTTTTTGCCACTTTGAATTGACAATTTCATAAAAATCAGATACAGTTACTGTAAGCTCCTTTCTACATATCTTTCTACGTTTAATGATTTTTAACAAAGTGTGAATAGTGTCCATGATCTGTGGATGTACTCATGTTTACTATCCATTCTCATTACAAGTCTACTTCTTAACTTGATGTCAGTTATATAAAATGCATAGATGAGACTATCTTAGATGCGAAGACTGGTTGACAACCCGAGTATGAATTGCTGAATATATGTGAAGTCAAATACAGCTTCAGAAAAGAGTTTCAGTGGCTGGGGTTGGTGGCTCGACTCTGTAATCCGGCGACTCGGAGGCCTGGGCTGTGGGATAGCTTGAGGTGGGGATCATTGCTGCAGGACTTCTCATGTTGATTGGGTGCCCGCACTAAGCTTGGCATCATTATGGACAGCCTTGGGGAGCCAGGGACGTCCAGGTTGACTAAGGAGTTGTAAACTTCAGTACCATGAAGTCATTTGCATTATTGTTTTCTGTCGTAAATATCGCATTCATATCACGTCCTCATTAATTTATGGACTGTATCCATCTATTAATCACTGATACATTTTCTAACATCTAGACATGTAATTTGGTTTATTACATTTGTATTTTCTACATTTACGGATTTTATTTTCTAATATTTAATTTGTAAAAAATGCAATTAAGTCAAAAGCAAAAATAGCGCAAGTACCATACAAAATATTTAGACCATGTTACTGGCGTGGTAATCAAGTTTCTGTTTATTAATACTACACTCTAAAGGGTTATCAAAAGTATATTATAGGTTATATAGCATACAGTATAATACATACACATACATGTATGCAAAAAAATATGTACATGTTCATACTAAGTATTCAAATTATACACATTTTCTCAATTAACTTGTATTACAACTACACATTAATATAATTGGATTTAATTATGTGCTTACTCAAATTTCAAAACACTTTAGTGTGACAGAAGAGGCGATAATATATATCAGCATAAAGGATTAATAAGTTCATTTCCTCCCCAGATAAGCTGGAGTTTAGGGGGGGGGGGGAGGAAATGAAACTGTTTCTTCTGTGTTGTAAAACCTAATTATCTATGCAAACTTTAATATTACATATTATCTAAATTCCTTATGGCGCGCTTCATAATCTGTTTCTTCATAGTTTTTTGAAAAAGGATTTAATGCGGTTTTTCAAAGCACTTTACTTAATTTTAGTTTATAAAATAGTATAACACATTAACTCTCACCAGTGTTGTAAACGTAATTAATAAGATAGCTTACAGGCTCATACACAAAAAGATATATACACTCAGATATATATATGTACATGCAAGCACATGTCCATTCATATCATTCATGCAAACACACAAATATATGAAAACATACATACATATAATATATATATATATAATTTGTGAGATTTTTACGAGAAAACAGCATTAATGTGACTTTGCTAAATATACTGTCATAAAAGGACCAAGTCTGCCTACTTTGACAGGGCTACTACAGGTCGCTCACTCTCGGGCGTGATCCCAATACTGCTCGACACGAGTGCTTTTGGCTGCTGGGTTTCCCCCCTGGCCTGGTTCACACCTCCTTAGTCAACCTGGACGTCCCTGGCTCCCCAAGGCCGCCCATATTGATGCCAAGCTTAATGCGGACACCCAATCAACATGAGGAATCCTGCAGTAGTGATCCCCACCTCAAGCCATCCTACAGCCCAGGCTTCCGAGTCGCCGGATTACAGAGTCGAGCCACCGACCCCAGCCAACCGTCGATGCATGATAACGTCCTTTTTAACTGTAAAGCATCTTTCCACTCTTAGCATAGTGCCTTTCCTCCCATTTGAACATAATCAGCAATGAAACCCATTATCCATTACATACTCATTTATGTCCTCAAATCAATCATAATTTAATCCCTGATTTCTCACTTCCATTCACCCTGGTGCAGAGCGATTCTTTATTTGGATAATTGCAATAAAACAAACACATTCATAAAAAAATAACATATACATACGTATTCACACGTTATTAGGTGTGAAACGTGTCCGTGATCTGTTGAGATACTCATGTTTACTATCCATTCTCAGTACTCGGAAGGCCTGGGCTGTAGGATGGCTTGAGGGGATCACCGCTGCAGGACTTCTCATGTTGATTGGATGTCCGCACTAAGCTCGGCATCGATATGGCCGTCCTTGGGGAGCCAGAGACGTCCAGGTTGACTAGGGATGTGTGAACCACACCAGGGAGGAAACCCAGCAGCCAAAACTCCCGTTTCGAGCAGTAGTAGGATCACGCCTGAGAGTGAGCGGCCTGCAGTAGCCATATAAAGTGCACACAAGTGTAAACTTCAGTACCATAAAGTCAGTTGCAATATTTTCAATATTAATCACTGATACATTTTCTAATATACAGATATGGAAGTTGGTTTATTACATATGGAAATGCTACACTTACGGATTTTATCTTTTAATGTTACAATTGTCAAAAAAGAGTGCGAGTGTCATACAAACTATTAAAAATATTTTATATCATGTCATTGAAGTGGTAATCAATCAATACTCTGTTTATGAATACTACACTCTACAAGATTTCTCGTCTGTATTATCAAAAGTATATTATAGGTTTTATAGTATATAGTATATGCATACATGTACATATCTAGAAACGAAATGTATGTGGGCATATTAAATATTCAAACTACACATAATTTTTAAGTTGTTTTTATTACTATACATTAATATACCTGTTTTTATCTGCGTGCTTACCCAGATTCCAAAGCACTTTATCGTGACAGAAGAGGCGGTAGTATAAATCACAATAATGGATTAAGTTTTTCATAGACTCCCCTCCCCCCATTCTCCGGGGAGAAAAAGAAACTGTTATTTAAAACGATCTTATTACCAATCCCAAAATGGCTGGGGTTGGTGGCTCGACTCTGTAATCCGGCGACTCGGAGGCCTGGGCTGAAGGATGGCTTGAGGCGGGGATCATCGCTACGGGCTTACTCGTGATGAAAATATATCCGCACTGACCTCGGCATCAATATGGACGCCCTTGGTAGACAAGGGACTTCCAGGTTGACCGAGCAAGTGTGAGACCGGGCCAATGGTACAAATCACAGTCAATATCGCCCAGGTTGAATGTAAAATTGCGTCCAGTTGTGAGAAGTCTGTAGCAACCTTGCCAATATAATCAGACTTGGTCCTTTTAAAGTCTGACTCCTAAACAGTTTATTGTCAAACATTAGAAAATATCAACACCTAATTAAGAGGCACGGGACCATTATGTGAATAAATTAAAGAGAGATGGCTCACATATCAAAGTCCTCGGAAATATCACGATAATTTATGGATTTTCTTTCATGATATCTCACATAATATATTTTGTGTCACGTCTGCCAGCCTCTCTCTCTCTCTATCTATCTATCTATCTCTCTATCTCTATATCTCTATCTATCTATCTATCTTTCTCTCTCTTGCACCTGAATGAACTTTAATGCAGACTGCCTCAGCTCTTCCTCTCTGTCTGTCTCTTTTTGTCTCTCTGCTCGCACACGCACACACACATAGATATATATGTATATATGAATGTTTGTGTGTGTGTATATATATATATATATATATATATATATATATATATATATATATATAAGCATGTGATTGTGTGTATGTATTTTTATGCATATGCATGTATGGATATATGTATATGTATATAGATTTCCATAATGTAACTACATACACTCATATAATATGTTAAGTGTACACACACACACACACACACACACACACACACACACACACACACACACACACACACACACACACACACACACACACACACACACACACACACACACACACACACACACACACACACACACACACACACACACACACACACACACACACACACACACACACACACACACACACACACACACACACACACACACACACACACACACACACACACACACACACACACACACACACACACACACACACACACACACACACACACACACACACACACACACACACACACACACACACACACACACACACACACACACACACACACACACACACACACACACACACACACACACACACACACACACACACACACACACACACACACACACACACACACACACACACACACACACACACACACACACACACACACACACACACACACACACACACACACACACACACACACACACACACACACACACACACACACACACACACACACACACACACACACACACACACACACACACACACACACACACACACACACACACACACACACACACACACACACACACACACACACACACACACACACACACACACACACACACACACACACACACACACACACACACACACACACACACACACACACACACACACACACACACACACACACACACACACACACACACACACACACACACACACACACACACACACACACACACACACACACACACACACACACACACACACACACACACACACACACACACACACACACACACACACACACACACACACACACACACACACACACACACACACACACACACACACACACACACACACACACACACACACACACACACACACACACACACACACACACACACACACACACACACACACACACACACACACACACACACACACACACACACACACACACACACACACACACACACACACACACACACACACACACACACACACACACACACACACACACACACACACACACACACACACACACACACACACACACACACACACACACACACACACACACACACACACACACACACACACACACACACACACACACACACACACACACACACACACACACACACACACACACACACACACACACACACACACACACACACACACACACACACACACACACACACACACACACACACACACACACACACACACACACACACACACACACACACACACACACACACACACACACACACACACACACACACACACACACACACACACACACACACACACACACACACACACACACACACACACACACACACACACACACACACACACACACACACACACACACACACACACACACACACACACACACACACACACACACACACACACACACACACACACACACACACACACACACACACACACACACACACACACACACACACACACACACACACACACACACACACACACACACACACACACACACACACACACACACACACACACACACACACACACACACACACACACACACACACACACACACACACACACACACACACACACACACACACACACACACACACACACACACACACACACACACACACACACACACACACACACACACACACACACACACACACACACACACACACACACACACACACACACACACACACACACACACACACACACACACACACACACACACACACACACACACACACACACACACACACACACACACACACACACACACACACACACACACACACACACACACACACACACACACACACACACACACACACACACACACACACACACACACACACACACACACACACACACACACACACACACACACACACACACACACACACACACACACACACACACACACACACACACACACACACACACACACACACACACACACACACACACACACACACACACACACACACACACACACACACACACACACACACACACACACACACACACACACACACACACACACACACACACACACACACACACACACACACACACACACACACACACACACACACACACACACACACACACACACACACACACACACACACACACACACACACACACACACACACACACACACACACACACACACACACACACACACACACACACACACACACACACACACACACACACACACACACACACACACACACACACACACACACACACACACACACACACACACACACACACACACACACACACACACACACACACACACACACACACACACACACACACACACACACACACACACACACACACACACACACACACACACACACACACACACACACACACACACACACACACACACACACACACACACACACACACACACACACACACACACACACACACACACACACACACACACACACACACACACACACACACACACACACACACACACACACACACACACACACACACACACACACACACACACACACACACACACACACACACACACACACACACACACACACACACACACACACACACACACACACACACACACACACACACACACACACACACACACACACACACACACACACACACACACACACACACACACACACACACACACACACACACACACACACACACACACACACACACACACACACACACACACACACACACACACACACACACACACACACACACACACACACACACACACACACACACACACACACACACACACACACACACACACACACACACACACACACACACACACACACACACACACACACACACACACACACACACACACACACACACACACACACACACACACACACACACACACACACACACACACACACACACACACACACACACACACACACACACACACACACACACACACACACACACACACACACACACACACACACACACACACACACACACACACACACACACACACACACACACACACACACACACACACACACACACACACACACACACACACACACACACACACACACACACACACACACACACACACACACACACACACACACACACACACACACACACACACACACACACACACACACACACACACACACACACACACACACACACACACACACACACACACACACACACACACACACACACACACACACACACACACACACACACACACACACACACACACACACACACACACACACACACACACACACACACACACACACACACACACACACACACACACACACACACACACACACACACACACACACACACACACACACACACACACACACACACACACACACACACACACACACTATGTTATATATATATATATATATATATATAATATTATAATTAGCGAGATTTTTACGAGAGAACAGCATTACTGTGACATCGCCAAATATACTATTGTATAAAAGAACCAAGTCTGGCTATGTTGACAGGGCTGTTACAGGCCGCTCACTCATGAGTGTGATCCCACTACTGCTCGACACGGGTGCTTTCGGCTGCTGAGTTTCCCCCCTGGCCTGGTTCACACCTCCTTAGTCAACCTGGACGTCCATGGCTCCCCAAGGACACCCATATTGATGCCGAGCTTAGTGCGGACACCCAATCAACATGAGGAATCCTGCAGCAGTGATCCCCACCTCAAGCCATCCTACAGCCCAGGCCTCCGAGTCGCCGGATTACAGGGTCGAGCCACCGACCCCAGCCAATGGTCGATGCATGATAACATCCTTTTTAACAGTAAAGCTTTTGCTGACGTTTCTATTTCTAATATAATACCTTTCCTCTCATTTGAACATAACCAGTAATGAAACCCATAATCCATTACATATAATCATCTATGTCCTCAAATCAATCATAATTCAATCCTTCATTTCTCAATACTTAATTGGAATAATTACAATAAAAATAAACACATTCATAAACAACATACACACATATATTCACACGTACTCCTTTTAAAGAAAATTCATGTTCAAATGGGAGGAAAGGCATTCTAAAAAGGAAAAGGTTATCAAATGCTTTACAGTAAAAAAGGAAGTTATCATGCATCGACCGTTGGCTGGGGTTGGTGGCTCGACTCTGTAATCCGGCGACTCGGAGGCCTGGGCTGTAGGATGGCTTGAGGTGGGGATCACTGCTGCAGGACTTCTCATGTTGATTGGGTGTCCGCACTAAGCTCGGCATCAATATGGGTGTCCTTGGGGAGCCATGGACGTCCAGGTTGACTAAGGAGGTGTGAACCGGGCCAGGGAGGAAACCCAGCAGCCAAAAGCACCCGTGTCGAGCAGTAGTGGGATTACACCCGAGAGTGAGCGGCCTGCAGTAGCCTTTCCAATATAGCCAGACTTGGCTCTTTTGCTTTTTCGCTGGATTACAGAGTCGAACAGCGAATCCCAGCCGCTATAAAGTGCAATTCAGTGTAAAATTCAGTACCATGAAGTCAGTTGCATTATTGTTTTCTGTCGTAAATATCTCATTCATATCACGTTCTCATTAAATTATGGATTGTTTCCATCTGTTTATCTCTGATACATTTTCTAACATCTAGATATATACATTGGTTTATCACATGTAAACTCTACATTTACGGATTTTATATTTTATTATTACATTTGTCAAAAATGAAATTAAGTCGACCGCAAATATAGTTCGAGTACCATACAAAATGTTATAAAATATTTAGACCATGTTACTGGCGTGGTAATCAAGTTTCTGTTAATTAATACAACACTCTAAAGGGTTATTAAAAGTATATTATAGGTTATATAGCATATAGTATATACATGCATATATGTGAAAAAAAAATACATGTGCATATTCAGTATTCAAACTACACGCATTTTTTTTTGTTACAACTACACATTAGTATACTTGTTTTTAATTATATGCTTTATCAGATTTCAAAGCACTTTATCGTGACAGAAGAAATGATAGTATACATCAGCATAAAGGACTAATAGAAGGTTTTTTCGTAGCCCCCCCTCCCCCCACACACACACACCTCCAGCTTATTTGGGGAGGAAAAGAAACTGTTTCTTCTCTGCTGTAAAATCTAATTATTTATGCATACCTTTCCACTTCTATGTACCAGACACATCATACACTGTGTATCCTAGCCCTGGATGTCATCATCTGCTTCTTTATAGGTTTTTGAAAGAGGATTTCATACGGTTTTTCAAAGCACTTTACTTAATTTTAGCTTATGAAAAAGTATAACACATTAACTCTCACCAGTGTTGTAGAAGTAATTAAAAAGATAGCTTACAGACTCATACACAAAAAGATAGACACACAGATATATATATATATATATATGTACATACAAGCACATGTCCATTCATATCATTCATGCAAACACACAAATATATGAAAACACATACATATACTATATATATAATTTGTGAGATTTTTACGAGAAAACAGCATTAATGTGATTTGCTAAATATACTGTCATATAATAGGACCAAGTCTGCCTACTTTGACAGGGTTACTACAGGCCGCTCACTCTCGGGCGTGATCCCACTACTGCTCGACACGAGTGCTTTTGGCTGCTGGGTTTCCCCCCTGGCCTGGTTCACACCTCCTTAGTCAACCTGGACGTCCCTGGCTCCCCAAGGCCGCCCATATTGATGCCAAGCTTAATGCGGACACCCAATCGACATGAGAAGTCCTGCAGCAGTGATCCCCACATCAAGCCATCCTACAGCCCAGGCCTCCGAGTCGCCGGATTACAGAGTCGAGCCACCGACCCCAGCCAACGGTCGATGCATAATAACGTTCTTTTTAACTGTAAAGCATTTATCTTTCCACCCATTTGAACGTAATCAGCAATGAAACCTATTATCCGTTACATATAATCATGCCTGTCCTCAAATCAATCATAATTTAATCCCTGATTTGTCATTAACATTCGCCAATATACAGAGCAATATTTAATTAGGATAATTACAATAAAAACAAAAAACAATCATAAACACCATACACATATATTCACACGTACTTCTTGTAAAGAAGTTTCATTTTTAAATGGGAGGAAAGGCATTGTTCTAAAAAGGGAAATGTTATCAAATGCTTTACAGTAAAAAAGGAAGTTATCATGCATCGACCGTTGGCTGGGGTTGGTGGCTCGACTCTGTAATCCGGCGACTCGGAAGCCTGGGCTGTAGGATGGCTTGAGGTGGGGATCACTGCTGCAGGACTTCTCATGTTTCCACTTCTACCTCCCAGTCACATCATGCATCGTGTATCCTAGCATTGGGTTTCAATAATTCGTTACATCACACACCATATTTATAATTTGCGAGATTTTTTACGAGAAAACTGCATTAATGCGACTTCGCATTAATAACTGCAGGCCGCTCACTCATGAGTGTGATCCCACTACTGCTCGACATGGGTGCTTTTGGCTGCTGGATTTCCCCCCTGGCCTGGTTTACAGCTCCTTACTCAATGTAACATTAAAAGTAACTCCTTAGGAGCATCATTTTAGTCAATGCAGAGCGATGCTCTGCGTAAATAACTGTCTCCCAATCATGCTACTCTAGACATGATGGCGACCCCAATATATTCTACATAGTAGAGGCTTGTATCATATATTACTAAGTGTTGGTTGTAGAGGTAAGGAAAGGCATAATAAATGTCTGTTAGAAAGGTGCTTTAGGGATTGCATATATAATAATCCAATTTACCTATCTAGATGTTAGAAATGTATCAGTGATTAATAGGTGTGATGCACTGGCTGATACAGTTCATGAAATCATGAGAACGTGAAATGAATGAGATATTTACAACAGAAAACACTATTGCAACTGACTTCATAGTACTAAAGTTTGCATGGATTGCACTTTACAGTGGTTGAGGTTCACAGCTCGATTTTGTAATCCAGCGAAAAAGCAAAAGAGCCAATTCTGACTATATTGGGGAGGCTATTGCAGGCCGCTCACTCTCGGGTGTGATCCCACTACTGCTCGAAACGAGTGGTTTACGCTGCTGAGTTTCCCTCCTGACCCGGTTCACACCTCCTTAGTCAACCTGGACGTCTCTGGCTCTCTAAGGACACCCATATTGATGCCGAGCTTAGTGCGGACACCCAATCAACATGAATAGTCCTGCAGCAGTGATCCCCACCTCAAATCATCCTACAGTCTTGGCCTCCGAGTCGCCGGATTATAGAGTCGAGCCACCAACCCCAACCACTGCAATTCTGTACTGAAGCTGTATTTGAATTTACATATATAAACTTGAATGTCTTAAAGAATGAAGTAGGTTTCTTCTCTGCTATAAATTCTAATCATCTATAAATACATTTCCACTTCTACCTACCAGACATGTCATGCATCGTGTATCCTAACATTGGGTGTTAGTAATTAATTGTATCACACACCCATTGTCAAGTTTTTATAGTCTATATAAGTTAATTTATTACATAGTATTCTATTTTATTTTATTTTACAGCACTCCAACGTTTGTTTCTTCATGGGTGTTTGAAAGAACATCTCATACGTTTTTTTCAAAATACGTTACTTAGTTTTAGCTTATTAAAATGTTTAATATTTTATGTAAAAGTAATTAATAAGATAGCCCATACACATAAATATACACACACACAGATATTCATGTACGTGAAGGCACACATCCATATATATCATTCACGCAAACACACACATAAATATCTATACACACACAAACAAATATATATGCATATATATACATACATTCCTATTGCAAGTTTTTTACGAAAAAAGCTAAATATACTCTTGTATAAAAGGACGAACTCTGCCTACGTTGAAAGGCTACTGCAGGCCGCTCTTGAGTGTGATCCCACTACTGCTCGACACGGGTGCTTTTGGCTGCTGGGTTTTCCCCTGTCCTGCTTCACACCTTAATCAAACTGGACGTCTCTGGCTCCCCAAGGCTGCCCATACTGATGCCAAGCTTAGAGCGGACACCCAATCGACATCAGAAGTTCTGCAGCAGTCCTGATCCCCACCTCATGCCATCCTACAGCCCAGACTCCGTGTCGTCGGATTACAGAGTCGAACCACCGACCCCAGCCAACTGTAAAGCATTTGACAACATTTTTAGATCATGTCACTGACGTGGTAATCAGCCAATTTTGTTTATTAATACTACGCTCTACAGGGTTATCAAAAGTATATTATAGGTTATATAGCATATAGTTTATATATACATATACATATATGTAAAAAAAAAAAAATGTATGTATGCATTCTAAGTATTCAAACTACAGATATTTTTGTTCATAACCTGTTTTTAATTATGTGCTTACTCAGATTTCAAAGCACTTTATCGTGACAGAAGAGGTGGTAGTATAAATCAGAATAATGGATTAATACAAGGTGTTTTCCCCCACTTTATCCGTGGATTATTCAAAACGATCTTATC
Source organism: Penaeus chinensis (assembly GCF_019202785.1). NCBI lineage: Eukaryota > Metazoa > Arthropoda > Malacostraca > Decapoda > Penaeidae > Penaeus > Penaeus chinensis. Next base: position 2,781,547 of record NC_061858.1, read on the forward strand.
ATCCATCCTAAAATGGCTGGGGTTGGTGGCTCGACTCTGTAATCCGGCGACTCGGAGGCCTGGGCTGTAGGATGGCTTGAGGCGGGGATCACCGCTACAGGCTTACTCGTGATGAAAATATATCCGCACTGACCTCGGCATCAATATGGACGCCCTTGGTAAGCAAGGGACATCCAGGTTGACCGAGCAAGTGTGAGACCGGGCCAATGGTACAAATCACAGTCAAACTCGCCCAGGTTGAATGTAAAATTGCGTCCAGGAGTGAGAAGTCTGTAGCAACCTTGCCAACATAATCAGACTTGGTCCTTTTAAAGCCTGATTCCTAAACAGTTTAGTGTCAAACATTAGAAAATATCAACACCTAATTATGAGACACGGGACCATTATGTAAATAAATTAAAGAGAAGGCCGCGTCTGTAGGTGGTCACATATCACGTCTGCCTGCCTCTCTCTCTCTCTCTCTCTCTCTCTCTCTCTCTCTCTCTCTCTCTCTCTCTCTCTCTCTCTCTCTCTCTCTCTCTTGCACCTGAATGAACTTTAATGCAGATTATCTCATCTATCCCTCTCTGTCTGTCTTTTTTGTCTCTCTGCTCTCTATAACCACACGCGCACACACATAGATATGTATATATGAATGTATATATACATGTGCATATATATACATAAGCATGTGATTGTGTGTATGTATTTATATACATATGTATATATGGATATATATATGTATAGATTTACAAATATGTAACTACATACACATATATATGTGTGTGTGTGTGTGTGTGTGTGTGTGCATGTAGGTGTGGGTGTGTGTATGTATATATATATATGTATGTATATACAAATATATATGTATGTATAATTACTCACTCCTCTCTTTCTCTTTATCTCTCTCTCTCTGTCCCTTTCTCGCGCGTACACACACATATATGTGTATATATATACAAATATGTACATATATATGTATGCATATGTATATATAGATTATACCTTATATATATGCACATATATATATACATATATATACATATATGTATAGATGTACGTGTGTGTCACATATATATGTGTGTGTGTGTGTGTGTGTGTGTGTGTGTGTGTGTGTGTGTGTGTGTGTGTGTGTGTGTGTGTGAATATACGGGAATCACTGTCACCGGATTTGTCATGTTGATTGGGAATAAATGTGGCCGTCCTTGGGAAGCCAGGGATGTCCAACTTGTCGAAGGAAGTGTAAACTGGGCCAGGGGGAAACTTAGCCAAAAGCACTCGTATCGACCAGTTGTGGGATCACGCCCAAGAGTGGCTGGCCTGCAGTAGCCTTGTCTGAACACCATATATGAATATGTGTTTATTTTCTCAATCACTTGTACCTTCTTTTCTGCTTACAAAGAGCTCTAGCCAAACTATGCCAGCCTTCTTCAACCCTGGGGTCGCGAAGACTAATATATCAGACATGATTAAATTCTCAATTTTCAGATGGGTTTTCATCATGTATGTAGTGTTGTTCCCTTTGCTACAACTTATTTGTGTGAATCAGGGTTTGCAGCACTGACCTTAGAGCACCTTTCTAACACAGACATTTATTATGCCTTTCCTTACTTCTACAGCCAACACTTAGTAATATATGATACAAGCCTATACTTTGTAGAACATATTGGGGTCGCCATCATGTCTAGAGGAGCATGATTGGGAGCCAGTGTTTTGCGCAGAGTATCTTTCTGCATTGACTAAAAAGATGTACCTAAGGAGTGTGATATGATACTGCAATTCAATACGTAAAGGCTATATACTGATTATGTTAAACATTCATAACCTATAGAGGCTGTAAAACAGGTGAATCGAAGGGCTAGTTTCAATTCTTGCTTGTTTGCACCGGGATCGGGATCAATACGGCCGTCCTTATGGACTTACGAACATGCAGGCTGATTAAGGAAATGTTGAGCAAGCAACAAAAATGTAATATGAGCAGTAATAAACGCACATGATAAAGTATAGTAGTTGTAATTCTCACTTTGAAACCTCTATTAAATAGTTTTGTGTAATAGTATCGTGCGAGGAAGTGGCGTAAAAAAAAGGACTAAGTCTGATTATGTTGGCAAGGTTGCTACGGACTGCTCACTCGGGCGTGATTCCACTTTTCATCATGGGTGCTCTTGGTTGTGTTGTGTCTTCGCCGGCCCGTACACACTTCCTCAGTCAACCTGGACGTCCCTTGCTTACCAAGGGCGCCCATATTGATGCCGAGGTTAGTGCGGACACCCAATCAACATGAGGAATCCTGCAGCAGTGATCCCCACCTCAAGCCATCCTATAGCCCAGGCCTCCGAGTCGCTGGAGTACAGAGTCGAGCCGCTGGAAAGTGCAATCCAGTGTAAACTTCAGTACCGTGAAGTCTGTCTCATTCATTTCACGGTCTCATTAATTCATGGACTGTATCAGCCAATGTATCATACCTATCAGTCATTGATACATTTTCTAACATCTATATATGTAAATTGGTTTATTACATATGCAAACTCTACAGTTCCTTTTAATGTTACATTTGTCAATACGAAATGTTAGCTCATGTAACTACCGTGGAAATCAATCTATTTTGTTTTTGTTTTGTTTTGTTTAATACTACGCTCTACAGGGTTATCGAAAGCATATTATAGCTTATACAGCATATACATGTATAAACATACACATATATGTATATATATGTATATACATACATATATATAAACAAAATGTGTGTACATCCCAAGTATTCAAACTACACATAACTTCTCAGTTAATTTTCATTACAACTACACATTAATATACTTATTTTTAGTTATGTGTTTACTTAGACTGCAAAGCACTTAATTGTGACAGAAGAGGCGGTAGTATAAATCAGCATAATGGATTAATATAAGGTGTTTTTCGTAGCCCCCCCCCCCCCCCCCTTATCCGAGGAGGAAAAGAAACTGTTATTCAAAACGATCCAAAATTGGTGGCTTGACTCTGTAAACCGGCGACTCGGAGGCCTTGGCTGTGGGATGGCTTGAGGTGGGCATCACTGCTGCAGGACTTCTCATGTTGATTGGGTGTCTGCACTAAGCTCGGCATCAATATGGCCGTCCTTGGGGAGCCAGGGACGTCCAGGTTGTTTAAGAAGGGCCAGGGGGGAAACTCAGCAGCTAAAGGCACCTGTTTCGAGCAGTAGTGGATCACGCCCAAGAGTGAGCGGCCTGCAGTAGCCTTCCCAATATAGTCAGACTTGCCTCTTTTGCTTTTTTGCTGGAGTACAGAGTCGAGCCGCTGGAAAGTGCAATCCAGTGTAAACTTCAGTACCGTGAAGTCTGTCGTAAATGTCTCATTCATTTCACGGTCTCATTAATTCATGGACTGTATCAGCCATTGTATCATACCTATCAGTCATTGATACATTTTCTAACATCTATATATGTAAATTGGTTTATTACATATGCAAACTCTACAGTTGCTTTTAATGTTACATTTGTCAAAAATATGACTGGTTGGATCGCAAAAATGGTGCGAGTACAATACGAAATGTTAGCTCATGTCACTACCGTGGAAATCAATCTATTTTATTTTTTTTTTTTTTTTTTTAATACTACACTCTACAGGGTTATCGAAAGTATATTATAGCTTATACTGCATATACATGTATAAACATACACATATATGTATATATATGTATATACATACATATATATAAACAAAATGTGTGTACATCCCAAGTATTCAAACTACACATAACTTCTCAGTTAATTTTCATTACAACTACACATTAATATACTTATATGTGTTTACTTAGACTGCAAAGCCCTTAATTGTGACAGAAGAGGCGGTAGTATAAATCAGCATAATGGATTAATATAAGGTGTTTTTCGTAGCCCCCCCCCCCCCCCCTTATCCGAGGAGGAAAAGAAACTGTTATTCAAAACGATCCAAAATTGGTGGCTCGACTCTGTATTCCGGCGACTCGGAGGCCTGGGCTGTG
>NC_061858.1:2798025-2820525 GCF_019202785.1 Penaeus chinensis
ATCTCCTTCACCCGCTCTGGACCCGAAGGCCTGAAGCTGATGATGGACTTCGTGCCGAACCACAGCAGCGACGAGCACGAGTGGTTCGTCAAGTCCAAGCGGAAGGAGGAGCCCTACACGGACTACTACATCTGGGCGGAGCCGAAGGGCTTCAACGAGACCGGCGAGCCCATTCCGCCCAACAACTGGGTGAGTTGAAGGAGGACATGGCGTGGTGAGTGTTCGCGGGCGGGGGTAGAATGAGGACTTGTCCTGTTGAAGTTTCGCGGCTGAATTAAACAAGACCAGTGGTGTTGAATTTTCGCGGGTGAGCTGATTCAAATAAGACAAGTTTTGAATGTTCACGGGTATGGGTTGAGTGAGGACTTAGCGTGTTGAATTTTTGCGGCTGAGTTGAACAAATGAATTTGCGTTCAATTTAGGCGGGTGGGAGTTGAACACGAACTAGTCTTGTTGAATTATCATGAGTAAGTTGAACAAGACAAGTGCTGTTGAACATTCGCTGTAATATTGCGAATATGCTTAAATAAATAAACTGATTAATAGGGATAACAGTCATGATGATGACAATAAGAATGGGAACAAGAACTGTAACATAATGACAAAATCAAGCCAAACAAACAATATAAACATCACACAATCACTCCAAAGTTATCATCGCCATCAACGATTTGATAAGTTACACTAAACCTCCATCCTCCTTCCTTTTTATAGAATACAAACAAACGAACTCATATTTTCCCTTCCAGCTGAGTGTCTTCAGAGGGTCGGCGTGGACGTGGGTGGAAGAGAGACAACAGTTTTATTACCACCAGTTCTTAGCCAAACAACCCGACCTGAATTACCGTAACGAGCGAGTGCGAGAAGAAATGAAGGTAGGGAGAGACGTTATCAATATTTCTGTACCCCCTTAACACCAGAGGAGGGTGGGGGTGGTAATAGTGATGTTTGTGATGATAAGGGTCACTGTAGCAGCAGCAGCAGTGGTGGTGGTGGTGATAGTAGTAATAGTGGTGGTTGTGGTAGTGATAGTAGCAATAGTAGAAGTAGTAACAATAGTAGTAGTTGCAGTAATGGTAGTAGTAACGATACTAGTTATCATTATTATGATAATTGGTAAAAAACATAAGATAAGAAACAGAATCACAGTAATAATCAAATCTACAAGTTGTTGTTTCACTCTAGGAGCTTCGTTATATTTGTAAAGGAGGCCTATGAAATTCGTTCTCAATCGAGACGGAAATTTCAGAATGTGCTGCGGTTCTGGCTGGAGAAGGGCGTGGACGGGTTCCGAGTGGACGCCATAACACACCTCTTTGAAGCTGAAGGTAACCTGGTTTCTTTCATTGGTTCCTCTGTTTTTCTCTTTTCTTTTCTTCTTTCTCTTTTCTCCTTTCTATTCTTTCGCTTTCTTTATGTGATATGTACGTTATTATTTCGTTTTTTTGTGTGTGTTATTGTTAAAGAACGTTTTCTCCCGGTTTCTTTTTTCTTTTCTTTTCTTTTCTTTTTTTCCCCCTTTTTTTTTTTTGTATTGTGTTTCTTTGATTTTTTTCAGTCTTCCTTGGTCTCTGATATAAGTATAGGCATTTATACCAAACACGTAATGTATCGTAAGTACATTATACTGAGATTCTGTGAGATCAGAATCTATAGTCGTCTTAGCATCGGCATCTATAAACAGACACTTAAAGTTATTTTCTATGAGTTCAGAATCTATTACCTTCTTCGCATCTTTGCTAACAAAAGCAATCTATTTTTCTCCAGTAGGTTCACAATCAATTCTTAACTGAGAATCGGGCATTGTAGACAAGGCCATATCTTTTTCCCGTGTAAGTTTAATATTTATTACCAGTATAGAATCGGGAATTATAGACAAATGTAATCTGTTTTTCCCATTTAAGTTCTATTGCCAACTAAAACTCGGGCATTATTGACAAATACATTTTATTTCTCTCCCACAAGCTCGGAATCTCTAACAATCTTATCATCACCATTGATAAACAAGCATGCATGTCATTATTAACATAAACAAACACTCCTGTCTTTATCATCGCTATTGATAAGCAGACATGCATTTCCCTCCTACTCGATCAGAATCCACCTCCAACCTCAGCCTTTACATTTGTAAACAAACCCCTATACACACACACACATACACACACACACACGCCCGCGCGTATACATAACGATATGTATATATATAGATAGATAGATAGATTGATAGATAGATAGATTCACACAAACACACACACACACAAACACACACACACACACTCACACACACACACACACACACACACACACACACACACACACACACACACACACACACACACACACAGATATATATATATATATATATATATATATATATATATTTTCCCCTGGCAGACCTGAGCCTAGATGAACCCGTAGCCTCTCCCTCTGGCACCGACGACCCCCTGGACTACGGCTACCTCAACCACACACTGACGCTCAACCAGCCGGAGACCTTTTCTGTCGTCAAGGAGTGGAGAGATGTCTTAGACCTGTACCCGGATAAGTGAGTTCTGAGGTCATGTATGATTTTTTTTTTTTTTTTCTTTCTTTCTTTTTTTTTGTGTGTAGAGAATGTGAGAGATGGGTAGGTTGATGGAGGGAGAAAGGGAGGATAGGTAGGCAGGTAGATAGATTTTCTGATTGATTGATTGAGAGATGGATGTATAATAAATTTGTTGACAGATAGATGGATAGATAGATTGATAAATAAATAGTTAAACACACACAAACTAACAAAGAAATGCACATGCACTGATAGATAATCAGAGAGAGTAGACAGACCGAAAAAAAAATCACTAATGTTTTAAAGTTATTTTACCTGCGTCGATGAACGATTTTTTCCTTCTTGAAATCATTATAAAAACATACTAACTATATTTATATTAATTCCTTTTTTTCTTTTTTTCTTCTTTTTTTCTTTTTTTTTCTCTCTCTTTTGGTGATCCTTAAACTCGTCAAAATAAATTTCACTGCATATTTGACCAAGAGAAGAATCATGACAAAATCCATAAGTAGGCCTATTTAATATTTGACAAAATCCACAAGTATTTATTATTCAAACATCGTCACCTAAGTCAGTGGCTTTTATGAACAGCTTAACGGAAAGTACCGGTCGAGAGCGAGAAATTTTGCTTGTAAATGGTCATTATAAGTTCTCTTCAGAAAATATCAAAGATTTTCACCGAAATTATTATTGTTATTAGGTTTATCACGAACTATTACCAAAAATAAAAATCAGTGGTTTTAGTCCAGATTCTCCACTTTATAACTAATGTAGAATATCTTACCAATGTTTGCGAAGGACTGGTAATGATAGTGATGATACTAATCATAATAATAATGATAATAATTGATTATAATAATATTAATGGTAGTGATGATAATATTGATAATGATATTGATAATAATATTAATGATAATATTAATAGTAACAATGATAATAATAATGGCAATGATGATAATAATAATAACAATAATAATAGTATTAATAATAATAGTGGTAATAATGATAATAACAATAATGATGATAATAATAATGACAGTAATGATAATAATGGTAATGATGATAATAATAGTAATAATAACAACAACAACAATAATAATAAGACTAATAATAGCAACATTGATAATGAAGATGAAAATGATTGCGATAATGATAATGATAATAGTAATAACAATAATGATAACGATGATAATGATAATTTTTAAAAAATCAATCACACAATCATTCCATTAATAACAAACAAAAGAGACGTAAAAGAAAAACACAATCAACAACAGAAACGTTTAAAAAAAAAAAAAAAACTTTCCTTCACGTCCATCCCACAGGGCCATGATCGTAGAAGTCTTCGGCGAAGAGATAGAAGAAGTGATGAAGTATTATGGAAACGACAGCGTTCCTTTGGCCGATTTTCCGTTCAATTTCCTGCTGATCGAACACCTAAGGAACCGAAGCGACCTGACCGGCTTCGCTCTCAAAGACACCATCGACATGTGGCTGGATAACATGCCGGAGGGCAAGTGGCCGAACTGGGTGGTGAGTTCGCCGGAGTGGAGGCGGAGGTTCTTAAGGTGGATGGAGTGGATGTGAGGTTATTAAGGTGGATGGGGTGGATGTGAGGTTGTTAAGGTGGATGGGGAGGATGTGAGGTTGTTAAGGTGGATGGAGAGGTTGTTATGTGGATGAGGAGGATGTTATGTGGATGCGGAGGTTCTTAAGGTGTATGGGGAGGTTCTTAAGGTGGATGGGGAGGTTCCTAAGGTGGATGGGGAGGTTGTTATGTGAATGCGGAGGTTCTTAAGGTGGATGGGGTGGAGGCGGAGGTTCTTAAGGTGGATGGGGAGGTTGTGAGGTTGTTAAGGTGGATGGGGAGGTTGTTATGTGGATGGAGAGGTTGCTAAGGTGGATGGGAAGGTTGTGAGGTTGTTAAGGTGGATGGGGAGGTTGTTATGTGGATGGAGAGGTTGTTAAGGTGGATGGGAAGGTTGTGAGGTTGTTAAGGTGGATGGGAAGGTTGTGAGGTTCTTAAGGTGGATGGAGAGGTTGTTATGTGGATGAGGAGGATGTTATGTGGATGGAGAGGTTGTTAAGGTGGATGAGGAGGATGTTATGTGGATGGGAAGGTTGTTGAGGTGGATGGGGTGGTTAATAAGGTGGATGGTGAGGTTCTTATATGGATGGAGAGGTTGTTAAGGTGGATGGTGAGGTGACAGTGGATGGTGAAGGTGATAAGTGGATAATTAATTTATTAAGTGGATGGAGAGTTAACGAAGTGGATTTTGTATTAGTCAAGTGGAGTTCGTCGAGACAGATTTTGGAAAAAAATTAAGATTGAGTCAAGAGGTGAAATGAGTTATCGTTTTGTTAATAGAAATTGTAGCGTTATATATGATATTCCCTAAATACGTATGAAGTATAAGAGTTTAATATAACGAACAAGTTTACAAGGGAAGGAGAGGGCATCTGTAGTATTTCGTGAATATTAATAATGACATTGAAAGGTTGATAATTAATTTTGTCTCGTGATCTTTTAATCTTTTTTCTTTTCTTTTTTAATATTGTTAATGATAACACACTTTGCTTTTTTTATTTTTAATACACCACGAAGTTCGGGAAATTCAATTAACTATTTTCTTCCAACCTCCCACCCACGCCCTTTCTCCTTCTCTCTCCTCCCATCTTCCCACCCTATCCCCTCCTCCTCCCCCCCCCCCCGTCTTTCCACAACCCCTCCTCCCACCTCCCTCCCTCCCACACCCACTTCCCCTCTTCCCTCCTCTCTCCTCCTTCCTCTTGCCCTTCCTCCTTCCCCACATCCCCCCCACCTCCTTCCTCCCTCCCATACCCCTTCCTCCCTCCCACTCCCACACTCCCTCCTTCCCCCACATCCCCCCCACCTCCTTCCTCCCTCCCACACCCCTTCCTCCCTCCCACTCCCACACTCCCTCCTTCCCCCACATGCCCCCCCACCTCCTTCCTCCCTCCCACCTCCTTCCTCCTGCCCTTCCTCCCTCCCACCTCCCTCCCACACCACCTCCTCCCCCCCACCCCCCACAACAGCTCGGCAACCACGACTACGGGCGGGTCGGGTCTCGCTTCGGTGCCGACGCCGTGGACGCCCTCAATATGCTGGTTCTCCTGCTTCCCGGCACGCCCGTCACTTACAACGGAGAGGAGATTGGTGAGGAGGCGTTGGGAAAGGGGGAGGAGGAGGAGGAGGGGAAGGAGGGAGGGAAGGGTGGGGGGGTGGGAAGCAGGAGGGGAAGAGGAGGATGGGGAGGAGGGAGGGAAGGGAGAGGACTGGGGAAGGGAAGGTGAGGAAGCGATGGGAAAGGGGGAGGGGAGGATGGGGGATGGGAAGCAGGTAGAGAAGGGAGGGGAGGGGGAGGGAAAGAGGGAGAGAAGGGAAGGGAAGGTGAGGAAGTTTTGGAAAAGGAGGAGGGGAGGATGGGAAGGAGGGAGGGAGTGGTGGGGGGATGGGAAGCAGGGAAGGGAGGGGAGATGGATAAGGGAAGGCGAGGAACCGTTGGAGGTGGAGCAGAGGATGGGGAGGAGGGAGGGAGGGGGGGAGGAAGGGAGAGAAGGAAGGATGGGAAGGAGAGAGTGAAGGGAGGGGAATGGGGAAGGGGAGGGGTAGGGAAGGAGGGAGAGCAAGGAGGGGGATGAGAAAGGGAAGGAGGGAGGAGGGAAGAGGAAAAGAGAGAGGGAAAGAAAGAGGGTGAGAGGGGGTGGGGAGGGGCGAGGAAAAGGTAGTGAGAGAGAAAGAGAGGGAGGAGTCTGAGGCAGAGCAAAAGACAACACATGTTCCATAAATCATAGAGAGGAGGTAGCCAGGGCGCGATCACAATTATACTTCAAATAATTATGAATATTATTATTTTCGGGTGTAATACTATGTAACAATAATAAATAACAATAACAAATAATAAATACTATTAGTTTTAGGGTGTTACAAGTGTAATTGATGCATTTTATATGAAATTCATATGAAATTGCTTTTCTTTATTCTAAATAACACAAAATAGATATCTCCATGAAATATGAAAAAAAAATATATCGCATTTAGAACGCTTAATGTCAAATGAAACTCCTATATATCTATATTTAACATCCTCTTCCCACATCATTATCTTTTTCTCTCCCTCTATCAAATATTTTCTTCATCGAACTACCACACCCATTTCAATCGTCCTGAGATATCCTTTTCTGACTACAGCATCCCTTTTCCTTCCCACTACCAGAGCCTTTTCTTCATCCTACTGTGAAATCCTTCTCCTTCTTGCATCCCAATATTACATCCTCCTCAGACTCACTATAGCATCCTTTTCCACCCAACTAACATATCCTTCTCGCATCCCATTATGAAATCCTTTTCTCCGGCCCAATGTCATCTCCATTTGCATCCTACTGTGAAATCTCTTTCTTCATCCCACTATCACATCCTTCTTGCTTCCCCTCTTGCTATCCTTTTTTTCAGTCTCACTACATCATCCCTTTTGCTTCCCCCAGGCATGGTGAATACATTCATCTCGTGGGAAGACACGCAGGACCCCCAAGGATGCCGCTACGGTCCTGAACACTACCAGGAGTTCAGCAGGGATCCGGAAAGGACCCCTATGCAGTGGGATCACAGCCCCTTTGCAGGTTTTTCATGAGTACTTGCTGCAGGGGTTTTCTCTCTTTGTTTACTTCTGTTGCTCGCTTTTTCTGTCTCTGTCTGTATCTTTGTCTTTCTTTCTCTCTTTCTCTACTTCTCAACTTCTATCGTTCGATCTGTCTATTTGTCTATCTCTCTGCCTTTCTTTCTCTTTTTATCTTTCTTTCTCTACTTCTCTACTTCTGTCGCTCGCTCTGTCTGTCTATCTCCCTGCCTTTCTTTCTCTTATATCTCTCTTTCTCTCTGTGTCTTTCTCTCTCTCTCTCTCTCTCTCTCTCTCTCTCTCTCTCTCTCTCTCTCTCTCTCTCTCTCTCTCTCTCTCTCTCTCTCTCTCTCTTCTCTCTCTCTCTCTCTCTCTCTCTCTCTCTCTCTCTCTCTCTCTCTCTCTCTCTCTCTCTCTCTCTCTCTCTCTCTCTCTCTCTCTCTCTCTCTCTCTCTCTCTCTCTCTCTCTCTCTCTCTCTCTCTCTCTCTCTCTCTCTCTCTCTCTCTCTCTCTCTCTCTCTCTCTCTCTCTCTCTCTCTCTCTCTCTCTCTCCTCTCTCTCTCTCTCTCCTCTCTCTCTCCTTCTCTCTCTCTCTCTCTCTCTCTCTCTCTCTCTCTCTCTCTCTCTCTCTCTCTCTCTCTCTCTCTCTCTCTCTCTCTCTCTCTCTCTCTCTCTCTCTCTCTCTCTCTCTCTCTCTCTCTCTTCTCTCTTCTCTCTTCTCTCTTCTCTCTTCTCTCTCTCTCTCTCTCTCTCTCTCTCTCTCTATCTATCTATCTATCTATCTATCTCTATCTCTCTCTCTCTATCTCTCGGTGCTTTGTGCTAATATTGTGAGGCATAATATATAATGGATGAAAGAGAGGGAGGGAGAGAAACAAAAACAATCAGACGGGCAGGGGAGCAGTCAGGCAGACAGACAGACAGACAGACAGACAGACAGACAGACAGACAGACAGACAGACAGACAGACAGACAGACAGACAGGCAGAAGAGAACAGAACAGAGAAAAACTACTGCGCTTTCTCAAAATTTCCAGGTTTTACCCAAGGCAACAGCACATGGCTGCCGGTGAACGAGAACTATAAGGAGGTCAATGTCCAGGCACAACTCCAGGCTGAGGAAAGCCACTTGAAAATATACAAAGAACTTGCTGCGTTACGTAAAGAGGAGTCCTTTACCCGAGGGCATGTGGCGTACCCAGTGGTCACCTTTGAAATCTTCTCCGTGATGAGGTAATGTTTAAAAAAATAAGGCGTTGCATTTCGATCGCGTTGATATCGTTTTGTTTATAGTAAAGTAATATCGAGTTTTTTTTTTGTTTTGTTTTTTTCAAACCAATGATAAAAAGAATTAAGTGTATCATTGATAATATCCATACATATATATTGTTTCCCTTTTTTTTTCTTTTTCTTTTTCTTTGTTTTACTGAAACTAGACAAATAACACAGAGCGCAATTACTCCAACTGCAACTCCACACTCCCCCAGGTATCTCGAAGGCTATGAGAGCTACCTCTTAGTGATAAACACGTCTGAGGGCGAGGTGGAGGTCGACCTTCACCACCACTCGAACGTAGAACTCCCCCCGAGTGCCGTGGTCATCCTCCGCTCTGTCACTGACACCTCGAACTCCACTGTGCCAGGGTGAGCGGCACTGTGCCACTGAGATGATGAATGCGGTTTTTTCGTTGTTGTTGTTAGGTTTAGGATTAATTATGATAGTGTTATATCACTGCTGTTGTTTATTTATTGTTATTAGTAATAGCATCATGATTTACTATCATTAGCATCAAGTATATCATTATCACTGTCATTTCCATTTCCATCATCTTCATTATCATTAATATCGATACCATCCTCATCGTTATTAATATTACTGTTATCATTATTATTATTACTGTCATCGTTATTGTTATTATCATTTTAATTACAGTCATCATTATTATCATTACTATAACCTTTATTGTCATTAATGGTTAATAGTTAAAAGCAAAATAAATGTGCTAGACATCTAAGTCATATAGCACTATAAGAAGGTGTATAGTAAAGGGTAGTGAAGGGCGGTTGAGTTAGTGGTTAGTTGCTATACGTCAACAATCTAGAGTAATACTGAACAGGTTAAAGCTGGGCAATGGGGTTGATTAGTGAAAGGGTTAAGGTAGGTAAAGAGTTAGATCAAGTGAAGGATGTGTATGCATCTGAGGAAGAAGAACAGGTTGTCGAAGTAGAAAGTGTGAGATAAAAGTCTCTTGAAGGCAGATAATGGGTGGGTTATAAGAAGAAAGGATATGAAGAAGGTCAGGTCTGTGAGAACTGAAACCGCGAATATTTTAACGAAGGAGAGCTATACTTAGTTGATCTACGAATGATAACCGTTACAGTGCGTATTGGAAAATTTGAAGGGGAGGGAGCTAGGGGGTGAGATAATGAATGAAAGGGGAGGGGGGTTGTATCAGGAGGGGTATCAGGAGGTGGAGGATCTGGAGAAGGGCATAGTTGTGACAACCCATCCCCCCAGCTGGAGATAGGGGGTATCGGTTGGGTTGGGAGGGAGTAGGAGGAAGGGGTGTAGGAGAAAAATTAGTAGAAGGATGGATATCGGTAGTCACTTTGAGTGTGGAGGGAGCGGGAGTTGTGGAATTTGAGGGTGGATGAGGGGTTTCGGTGTCAGTTTGGGACTCGAGTAGATAGTTTTGAATATATTCATGAGTTTCTCGGTTGGGGAGTGAGACAAAGGTTTTCTTATGAGGGGGGAAGAGGAAACTGGTGTCTGAGGAGTAGAGACTGAGTGCGGGTAGAGGTGAGTGTGGGTAGTGCGGGGAGGGAGAGGGAAAGGTGTTGGGGCTGCAGTAGAAATTGGAGTGTCTGGATTTGGAATGTCAAAAGAATTTGACTGGGAAAGGTAGGAAGTAGAAGTGGGGAAGTAAGATGTAGGAGGGATAGGTATAGGGGAGGGTGTAGGAACGTCTTGGGAGGAAGGGGAAGGGACAGAGCGAGCAATATTACTGGAGTAGGGGAGTAAGAGAAAAGCCTCGTCGACGCGCTTCCTGTCGTGGCAGTCCAAGTCTGAATCTGAGAGTTGCCACCTCAGACTCAAACTTTTTAAGTGGGGCAGTCCCTATAAAATACATTATGGGGGCCGCCACAGTTGGCACATGTGCGTGATTGTGCAGAGCGACCAGGTTGGGCACATAGAGGGCATCTGGTTGTGGATCGGCAATGTTTGGCAGGATGTCCTAAACGCCAACAATTTTGGCACTAACGGGGAGGAGCTTGATTTGGTCGGACAAGGAGGGATTATCCAGCAATGCAAACATTAAAGGGAGGGTCACGTCTAAGTTTACGATGACTTTTAGGAGGAACGGAGTTGCACTGTACTGATATCGCATCATAGTCCGTGAAGCAGGCGAGTAAGTCTTCCCCACAGTCTGACCATTTTTTGTTAGAGATAGGGTAGTTTGCTGGGGGGATAGAGACAGTTCCAGTACAAGTATTGAGGGTTGGATGAGGTTCTGCAGGAATGGGGTTATCAGATAGATCAGGTAAGAGTTGCTGATGCTATAGCTTGGTTTTCAGATGTTACTGTGACGAGACAGAAACGATCGAGTCAGATACGGAAAGAGACTTTGCCTACTTGTTTTAGGAGACATTGCTGGAAGAGATGAGTATTGTCAGATTAGGGAGCTGTGGGAGGGATCACGAAAAATCGATCCCATTTGGCTGGGCTAAATAGTGTTTCAGATATTTGTAAAGATGGGGGTAGTAAAAGGACGTGTGGAAGAGGGAGTAGTGTTGAGGGAGGTAGTATTATGGAGAGGTGGACAATAAGGCTGTAAAGTAGTAATAAGGGAGGATGGGGTAGTTGATGGAGAAGATCGTGGGGGAAGAGGTGATCAAGTTGAGCATGTTGGGAGAGTAGGAATGTCTCCTGGCGATTGAGTGTTGATTTGGGTGGATAATGTACTAGTGGGTATTGAGGAGGGGGTAGTCGTGGTCAAAGGAGAGCTGGAGTCGGGGAATCGGAAGAGTTTGAATTGGTGGGGCTATTTGATGAAGGGGCAGGCCACATTGCCCCTAAAGGTATAACATCTTCAATGTTCGCCATGGTAAGCCAGGAGTTTGTTGGGAGAGAAATAGTCTACCCCTCTGGGTCCCATTGCGCGGTTAGGGGCAGACAACTAAAACAGGGAATACCATGCCCATGGCTCCCTCAGGCCGTTTAGGACTGGCACAAAGCCAGCCTTTCATCTTTCTAGCACGTCACTTCATTGCTATATAGCAGGGGAAAAAAAAAAGACCATGCAAAATTAGTTGAGTCGAGGGCCGAGTCCCGAGGCAGAGGAGTTCCCCAGCATTGGGTCCCAGTCTTCGCCTCCTAAGCCCCCCACGACAACAGCGGGCAAGGGAATGGGGGGGGGGGGGGCTTTGTCATTATTATTAAGATTTTATCATCTGCAGTATCCTACTCTTCCTCATTACTGGCATTATAATCATTATTTTCATTATCTTTTGTCATCACTATTAACATCGTGATTATCATTGTCGTTTACATCATTTGATTACCGTTTGTGAGTGTAAGTAACCATAATTGAAGTATGCAATTTCTCTTTTCTTAAAAGAATTTCTTCCTTTCTACAGGTCTGTCGTAAAGCTGAGTGAACTGATACTTGTTCCAGGGGAGGGTTTATTACTGAACCTGATAGAAGAAGAATAATGATGTTATAAGATATAGAATTCTAAATGCAAGGTGTATTATCGTGTAATAAAATATAATCACGTTTTCGTTGTTTAGAAAATCAACTTCTGATCTCGCCATTGAGCTCCTTCTGTATAGTAATGAAGTGACATTGAACAATCCTCATATTCAAGGAACAGCAAAGTGACATTGAACATTTCTCCTATTAAGGAAACAGCACATAAGCCCAGTCGTTTGGGTAAGGGTTTCATAAGGTTAGTACAATGACAAAAATGATTGATAATGTCCTACATAAACTCGAAGGCTTCAATTATTTCTCTATTTCCTCAGTATCAATACTTTTTTCCCCTCTTTACCAAGTACTTTTCATTAAATGCAATAGTATTTTCTGATGTCATTTAACCAATGAAGGGAAATGGTATCAGCTAACATTTACCAACAACGCATCTAATTTCAAAATATCACGTCATTTCAGGGACATATTTTACTCCCCCCCCCCTTTCCTTTGCTCATATTACAACCCTACATACATATGTACACATTTTGCAGTTGGTCGGATAAAGCTACATCACTTTTGACGGTTACTTGTTGGTAATAACCTTCCTTCATATTAATGGGTTTTGACATGTAACAAAAAAATCAGGTATTCCTTTCCAATGGAAATTACTTTATAAAATATTATCCGAGGTTCAATTTTTTTTTGAAGGTATGACTGACATAATAATGTTTTATTTTCTTTCAAGCAAAAGCATCTTCAGAGAATCTGTCTTTCATAAACAGGATTGAGGAAAAGCTTTACTACTTCCTTTCACATGAGCATGATTGGCAAAAGGCTGATAGAAACATTTCAGTTCCTTTTTCCAATGGTAGGAATGGCTTATAAAAACAAATATTGTTTTTGAAATATTTTATCTCGTGGCAACTATTGGCCTTCCTTTTTGATTTCTTATTTCATTTTTAAATACACATTTAGTTATGTGAAATATTAAGTAGATTAGATTTTTTCGCAATTATTGTGCGTATTCATCAAACAGCAGTAACCAGCAATTCTCCATATTATTTAAGAATGTGTGGCCTTTAAGAGTTGCCAGCAGGGGAATATGATCCCGAGCTTTAAGGAGAAGAATCGCTGTCTTGTTCGCTGTCAGTCACTTGTTCTTGGGCGCTTAGAGGTTGGGCACAAATTGTACCACAATGCCTTCGTAAGGGCCAAGGCTAACGCTGGATAAATCTTGTTTTCCCCTTGGGGCCCTGAAAGAGAAAGCAATTTCATTGTTAGAGGGTTTCATCTCGACCATCCTTTGCCAAAAAAAAAAAAAAAAAAAAAAAAAAAATTACCAAGGCAATTCCCACAAAATATAAAGAAAATAGTACCGAAAACAATTTTCAAAAACTCACTTGTCTGCAGGATCCTCTCCATAGTTAGCCTCTAAGCTAACGTCTCCACTCTCATCCACGCCTTTTATAGTTGTGAAATCGATTGTAGCATTGTTAACGCTGTTCATGTTAACCGCTACTGCATAGCCTGGAGTACCCTTCAATACTCTGAAGAAAAAAAATCATATACACATGAATATATTGCCATTCTATATCAGATATGAGATTCACTTGAACAACAACTGACTATACATTTCACTCCTCTTTATATTTGGAAAAAAAATAGTTTTTTGCTAGTGTATTAGCTATTACTTTTTCTATTCTATTTCTTTGGTTTTAAAGAAACTAAATTGACCCTTTCGTTTCAACTAATGATTCATATTTCTATGCCGTAACTACATCTTGAAACACGTCTAAGACAAACATTTCACCTTTTCTTTTTCCGTCATGCAATTTTGATAACGATGGTCCTCATCATTATCAATTATCATGCCATGCTAACTTCTACAAATCATTCTTAAACTAACTGTACAGTCCATATCTAAAATTCAAACTTCTATTGGCCTTAAACTCCCTCAAATCTATTGAATTAGCAGCTTTTGAATGTTTACAGCATCCACAATTACTATTTAATTTCACTTATCTAAATAATAGGGAAAAAAAAAAGGTTATAAAAAAAACAGGAAAGACTAAAACAGGAAAAAAAAACATATCAAAGTAACTGGGACAAGCAATCACATACCCTGCATAATTTATCTTTTGTATTGGAATTTTTTAATTCTACTTTTAATTATACAGGAGGTTATAACTCATCAGCTGATGAGTTGTAACCTCCTGTATAATTAAAAGGAATCACCATATCTTTCTTAATTATCAAGTCCAATACCAAAGCAAAACTTGACTCTCCAAGCTTTCTACAAGCATTACTAGCACAACACCTATTCATGCTAAAATATATAGGCATTGCATATATAACCCTGTACACTTGAACAACTTACGGAATCCTGTTAGCAAGAAGAGATTATCAATATGAATAATTATCGAAGATAAACCACCTTCCTTACACTATATCTTATGTAATAAAATGAGCCATAAACTTTGCTCAAAATAATATATTCCCTTTCCAGTTAGACTGTTATGTTTCAATCTCAAAATAATATACTCCCTTGTTAGTAACATTGTTATGCTTCACTCATCAAAACTAAATTTCAAGCTTCTCACCTGGCAAAGGCCACGACATCTTCGTTTGTGGTATTAACAAATGTCATGGTTCCAATTTTAATAGACTCCTTCATCCTTATGTCTGACAGCTGTTTGATTTCTTCCTTCTGAGATGCCAGGTAATTCTTATCAACTCCAGACAAGATAGGGGTTCCAGGTACCAAGAAAAGGGACATTGTAACTAGACGCACCATTTCTGGAGTGATCTTGCTTTCAGCCACCTTGGGATTGTACTGAAAAAGGAAAGGCCAAAGTTTCAAAATCTAACACTATCTTTATGGGGGGAACAAAAATTCCAGTTACATTATATCTGCATTTGCATCAGCTCAAATAAAGGTTACCTAGTCATTCCTTAGCTTACCTTATAGTACGTCCAGTCGCTAACATGTTCATCGAGGAATGTCTTGTACATCTCTGCATTGAAGCCGCTCACTAGTTCATTGCTCATGTCAGTAACATTGCTCACAACAGCCCTATGGAAATAAAATAAATATGACAACAAATTTTCTCACATAAGGGATTCAATTACATTTCTGACAAGTCTATCTATCAAACTGAATGATCTATAAAATATATCTTAAAATCATATATTTACAAAATATTTCTTGAATTTTATTCAGTTAATACAACTCTCAACAACTAAACAATTACAAGAAAATAATCAAGTAACAGGTGGTTTATTTTGAACATCTTTGAACTTTCAAGAAATCAGCAAATAAAAAACGAGACATTCCTACTATTACTACAAGATATCCTTATGGTTAGGTTTTCTTACAGTTCCTCCAAGGACTTCAAAACAAGAATATTTGCTGCATACATACCCATCAGCCTCATCCTTAAGAGCAGCGTTGATAGAGTCCCTGGCATCTCGAAGTTCCTGCGTGTCTGCATTGGCCATCAAGAACGCTTTCACGCCCTGGCTCAGCCACACATTTTGCAGGACTTCCTGTAATAATAGGAATGATGCAGAAATGATTAACGATGTCACAGTTAGTTGTAACAATAGAATGAGGGATGATGATGTTAGCAGCAATTCTAATGAAGATTATAAACTAATAATTATGATAATAATATTGACCAAAATTATATATAAAGTGATAACTGCAAAGTCAATGAGTACAATAATAAGGACCATACTACCAATACAAATTGCAATAAGGACTGATGAGTACTTTTAATGATAATAATGATAATGTAATGATGATGATGGCAACGATGAGGCCGAGGACGACAACAATCTAAAATGCAGTCAGGCATTTTGTTTTTCAACCTACCGTTAAAGCTGAAATCAGGTTTGGGTTGCTGAAGTTGAACTCCCCACCAGAGTTTGGTATGAAGAAGTCCTTGTAGCTGTCATTCTTGTACCAGTTGTTGTCAGGGCTGACTTGTGATGGAACGAAGTCAGTCACCACATTCAGGCTGTTCTCCTTGGCAACCTGTTAAGATCAGTCAAGATATAGATTTTTTTGATTTTTTTATACAGTGAGGAAGTGCTAGAAGGGAAAGGAGAAGGATGCTACACAGAAATAAGTTTCTTTTTTTTTTATCTAAAATTCTATTCATAGCTATGAATATAAAAAATTTAAGTAAATATAATAATTGTAATTGTGCCAACAGACCTCTAATTTCACTGGAACAAGCAGCAATGCCACTAACAATAACTTCATATTCTAATGACTATAGCATAAATCATGTCTCAACAAACAAAGATAAAATACTTACGTCAAGAATCTTCTTAATTTCTGCCGAATCATATGTGGCAGACTCCTTCTCAAAGTCCAGAGGGCTGATCAAATCTTCCAGATAAATGGATGTCATACCAAGTACCTTTGCCATTTCAACCACATCTGTAAGAAAAAAAAAAAAAAATTTACACCATCTTCATCATTCAGTTTTCCAAAATTCCTATCAAGAGTTTCAGTTCATTCCAATCTTCTTCTCTTCAAGAATTGCTCTCTATTTTATTGAGACAGACAGACAAAAGACAATCTGAAAACACACCATTGGGATTCACGTCGCCAGAATTGTCAGCATCAACGCCATTCACCACGTCATACTGGAGTATTGCCGATTCCTGAACCCATTCCAGTTTCTCTTGAGGAGCACAACGTGGAGCCTGCACGATGATGACAATAGCAACCACAAGCATGGCTACCCAACCAAGCCTGGAATAGCATAGGAAAATAAGATTTTAATATCACTCTTCCACAACCCTGACTCAGCTAGCGACCACTTCCAAAACACATTAATATTCAAACAATTAACATTCCCTGAGGAAATGACAAGTCCTATAACTTATTCCAGTGCACAATCACTTTGAATAATCCACAGAAACTACAAATATTTCACCTGAGACGCATACAGACTAAATTCATACTAACCAGAAGATGATGAAGAGACCCCAGCGCAGCCGCACCCAGAACGGGTCATCGCTGTACTTCATCAACTCTTCTTTAGTAAGGCCGGAGAAGGTGGGAACAGTTCCCATGTCAATCCTTGCGTCGCCATTGGGAGGGTCACTCTGGGTGAACTTAGCCTGTCGAAGAGGAAGAAATTTGCATATATAATTACAGTGACACTTTAAAGCTTGTTTGTTTGCCTTTTCTCTTACTTTTATGATATAAAGTAATACTTATCAGTTATTGTATTTGCTTAGCTCATTATTTATTTCTTAATATTGTGACGGCTGTATATATATGAATATCAACTGCTAATTTTAAACAGAGCCAAATTACTAGACATGGTCATGATTTGATAGAAATGCTGACAAATTTTGAGGGTAATGAATACAAGATGTCTTTCTTGTAATTAGGAAAAAAAGTGTTCATAACAAATCCACTTGAAATTTGTGATATGTGCCTGAAAGCCATAGTCTACGTCCAAACCACTAATGGCGCTGTGTCCTACAATCGATTTTGCTTTCATGTCTCAATGCTAAGGCACAGGATAACAAAAACAACCTAAATTTTCATAAACTGGAGCTGTCAATGAACACACAAAACAATACTATAAACTTAATACAACAATCTAGAGAAACAGAGGTAAACTCTCAAAGATGAACCCATAGCAACTCTCTGGCATCCATGCCTTCAGCACTCCAATAAAGGGCAATAAACCCCTCCCCAGATATATTTTGGCAAGGCAGAGATTTGACCATTCTAGTGATTCACCATAAAAACAATAAACAAAAAATAAGAAAAACAATATATCTCGTCATGGTGAAAGTTTGTTAGTCTTGGCTGAAGCACCGTAGGCACGGAGGTCGCAAAAATCACACGGCTTGTCACTCCTTGGTACTAGAATTATCCCAATCTTTACTTTTCATTTGGCATTCTTTCTTCTCCTTCTTATGGCACTTAAACAAAAGTCACTTTCTTGATTGGAAACTATCCGACATTTTCTGGCACCATCAAAAACGACAATATCATCTTGTGCACTTCAACTCCGGTCATTATATTCTTTATATCTTTAATTCTTGTAGTATCTTTGGCTTTACTTCACAAAACAGCAGAATATCACTTTAAAAATACAATTGTTTATTTCTCTCATGGGTTTTTTCCACAGGACGAAAATAACAAAATTGAAAGTCACTCACTATAGTATTTTACTCTCTTAAGTGCGAGTCGAAAACACTCGATATTGATTCCTTTATGATAAAAAAAATATATGCCTTTATTATCAAAATGAAAAGGTGAGAAATAAGGAAAAGATAAAATCCTCAAATCTATATTCCAAACTTTTACTTTCCTTCACTTGATGCCGAACACTCTCCAAGCAGCAACTTACGTCATTTTTAGTCTATGATCGAGCTACAACACTAAAATCTCACCGATTTCAGCCTAAAATCCCTTCACGAAGCGGCATCGTCCTTCAGAAGCCCCTCGCCCGCAGAAATGGCCACAGAGCGCACGCCCGCCCCGACCCCAGGCCTTACCTGCCCAGCACCATATGTTCGGGAATTCCTCCTCCACAAGAACCCAAAATCGGCCCGAAATCGGAGCCCAATTCAACCCATCCCCCCACAACACGAGAGACCGTTTTAGAATAAAAGGGCCCTCCCAAGGAGACCTCGAGAGGGCTCGAGAGGGCTCGAGAGAGGGCGAGCGAAGGGGCCCTTACCTCGGGGCACTCGTTGTCCGTCAGAGGAACCTTGGTGCCGTCTTCCTGCGGTGCCATCTCGGTGTTGGCCTCGCCGTTCTTCACGCCGTTCTTATCCTCAGTCATGATTTCCGTGGCTCGGGAAGACTCTCCCCCCTTCGTCGGCTAAAAATAATCCGGTTAGCGCGGCTGGTAGGGCTTCGTGCCAAGAGTCGCGCGGGCGGTTTGGCTTCTGCGGCGGCGGGGGTGCGGTGCCACGCCCGCCGTTCCGTTGGCCCCCCCGCGCGCCCGTTGCCACGTCCTCCCTTTTCGATTCGGAGGCCGTGCTGGCTCTCGGGGGGGCCTTTCGGGTGGGGGGGTTGGGCTGGAGGATAATTAGAAGGGTCTTCTTTTTAGGTTGGTGGGGTAGTTGAGTTGGAGAAAAGGGTGGTTTGGGGGTTTGGGGTGTTATGGGGAGGTGGATTGAACAGCCGCTGTATCCGGGTGATGCAAGTTTCTGCGGAATTTTGTGATTTTCGGGGATATTCCGAGAGGTAGACTTCAGGCTCTAGGTGGCTGGAATAAGTGAAATAAAAATTCAAATTACTTGGATGATATAGTGATATTTGTTCACAGTTCTAGAGTAAGAATTCATTTCTTCGATAGAGACAATTCGTTTCAATGTCCGAAGCGCCTTTGACTTCCCCATATTCATGTTAGCCCGAAGTTCAAACACACACCTTCCAAAAACCTCAATAATAGTAATAGATATTCAGAAACATTAAATTTCCAATTTATCGTAAGTGAAATTTATTTGTTTCTCTATATTTTTCTCTGAAGTTGAAGCCGCCATCCTCAAGTCCGAACATTAATTTCCGATAAACTTTTACAAGGGACATTTCGTCCGGAGTGCCACACATTCTTGCCTGTGAGGGTCAGGGAACTCGATAGCAATCAATAATGAAACACGTGGGCCAGCGACGCAAAATCTAGGTGATCTAATCAGTACATACATACGATCATACATGCTTATATCCACACATCCGATTAACTGCACAAAAATAAGTAGTGCATGCAATACAGACGGACATAATACATAAATGCGTACTTACAATCACACACACACACACACACACACACACACACACACACACACACACACACACACACGCACGCACGCACGCACGCACACACGCACGCACGCACGCACGCACGCACGCACGCATGCACACACACACAAACACACACACACACACACACACACACACACACACACGCACACACACACACACACACGCACGCACGCACGCACGCACGCACGCACGCACGCATGCACACACACACACACACACACACACACACACACACACACACACACACACACACACACGCACACACACACACACACCACACACACACACGCACGCACGCACGCACGCACGCACGCACGCATGCACACACACACACACACACACACACACACACACACACACACACACACACACACACACACACACACACACACACACACACACACACACACACACACACACACACGCACGCACGCACGCACGCACGCACGCACGCATGCACACACACACACACACACACACACACACACACACACACACACACACACATAAACACACACGTGTGTGTGAGAGTGTGTATATATATACATACATACATTTATACATACATACATAAATAGTATAGATAGACAGAAAGATGGATTGAAAAAGATAGATAAAATAAATGAATAAATAGACAGATATAAATCTAGATATAAATAAAAGAGTGAATAAAACAGACAGACAGACAGAGACCGCGGCAGAGGCAGAGACAAGCAACTGGACAGAGGGACTGACAGCCACACTCCTCACACATTCTCTAAAGCACAAAGTACATTTATAATTCTAATGTTTTCATAATCATAAGTTCGTATACTGTAATTTGTTCATTGGAGGTAAAATAAGGAGATGAATGATAAATAAGGATAAAAATGATAAGGAAAAAATCATGATAAGGAGGAATGATTATATGCAATATGTAGGTAATGATTAAATATTGAACTAAAAGTGATATCTAGGCGGAAATTAGAATGTGTGTGTGCGTGCGTGTGTGTGTGCGCGCGCGCACGAAATAAAGAAATAGGGAAAATAAATAACAACAACAACAACAAAAACAGAAAAAGAGGGAATACATTTCAGAATTCGTGTCGAGGAAACGAACAGCGAATTTAGAACATTCAGTGACAAAGAACTTCACATTGTGAACATACCCTACTTCTCAGATTCACGTTACAATAAAGGGACTGCCATTTTATCCTTAATTCTTATACAATTCGGGATTACCCTTTGGAATATCCACTTCTCTTTTGTAGGTAGTGACGTACAGGCTTAACAGCAAAGTAGTTCATGGTCGACTATTAATATATCACGATCAATATAGATAAAATCTTCCTTTATTCCCTATATATAACAAACTACATAAAGTAATGCATAACCTAAGTACATGAAATTATTAGAATAAATACGTATTCTTAGACAAAGTTCATAAAAAAACAAAACAATACACAGGAACTAAGCAACCGTGTCCCAAACAAGACTACTGCAAGGTTAACTTCCTGACTTGACTACAAGGTGGACAATCACATTCTTGGTCGCGCTGTAAATCTAGGTACCTTAGGGTCTTCTCTTAGTCTATAAACCTGGGCCCTTTTATTGATCTTTACTGTGGAGTTATTCGGGGTTTATGGAAAATAGTGTTGGTCAACGAGGAGAGAGAGGAGAGAGAGAGAGAGAGAGAGAGAGAGAGAGAGAGAGAGAGAGAGAGAGAGAGAGAGAGAGAAAGAAAGAAAGAAAGAAAGAAAGAGAGAGAGAGAGAGAGAGAGAGAGAGAGAGAGAGAGAGAGAGAGAGAGAGAGAGAGAGAGAGAGAGAAAGAGAGACAGAGACAGACAGAGACAGAGACAGAGAGGGGAGAGGGGCATACAGACAGACATAAAGAGGCAGAGGGAGACAGACAAACGGGCAGACAGCAGAAAAATACACAACGGGAGATAATGTAAGAAACAAATATGCAGAATAACAGACAGATATACAGACATTGAGAGAAAAAGAAATACAGACATGTAGAGATAGACACGCAGCCAAACAGACTGGTAGATAGACAGAATGACAGACAAACCGACAGACAGACAGACTTACATACAAACAGAAAGACAAATAGACAGACAGACAGATATATAAGCATCACCCCATTGCAAATGAAGCAGGGTCTCCAATATAGCTCGCTGTGCACTGATAACACCCATGTGACAAGCTTAACACTTTCAACACGACCATCATCCCTCCCGGTTTATATATTTGATTTTAATTTCTAATTTCCTACACGCAAGACCTTTCCTTTTCCCCTTAAACGCGTGTGACGGTAAACATGCCTTCTATACCTACTATTCTACCAAGAAAATATGCTATATAGAGTTAAATAAGTTCCCTTTTTTGGGCTCTAAATCAACAGAAATGGAGAAGATTGGTGTCGCGACAACCTTGGGTCGGGCGATCACGTGACCACGGATTGGCAAGGAAGGCCCAGTTTTGATGACGTCTAATCTCCGTCTCCTCTGCTCTTTCTTGTTCATTTGCTTTTATTTTCTGTTTTCTTATGTGGTTGTTTGCCTCTCTCTCTCTCTCTCTCTCTCTCTCTCTCTCTCTCTCTCTCTCTCTCTCTCTCTCTCTCTCTCTCTCTCTCTCTCTCTCTCTCTCTCTCTCTCTCTCTCTCTCTCTCTCTCTCTCTCTCTCTCTCTCTCTCTCTCTCTCTCTCTCTCTCTCTCTCTCTCTCTCTCTCTCTCTCTCTCTCTCTCTCTCTCTCTCTCTCTCTCTCTCTCTCTCTCTCTCTCTCTCTCTCTCTCTCTCTCTCTCTCTCTCTCTCTCTCTCTCTCTCTCTCCC
>NC_061858.1:2823025-2825525 GCF_019202785.1 Penaeus chinensis
TGTGGAATGACCTTCTCTTGTTCCTAACTATCACTGGATGACTATTTGCAACAAACGTACCTCATTATGTTTATTGGATAAGTTCACATCGTTCCAGACACATTTTTTTTACTGGCATAACATTTCTTTCCATCACCTCAGTATAATATGTTATTGGATATTTTCCAGCTAAACTCTGTTTCATACTATAATTAGCCCTTTTTTTTTTGCCTGAACCTACTCCTTTTCTCCATGCTTCCCATGTAACTCTCTCCCTTCTGACTGCATTGTCCTCTTTATAATACAAGTTTTTTATAAGACAAGTTTCTTTTGCCTTAAACCCATCCACAGCTAATCAGTGTCTTCCAGGCCATCTCTATAACATCTACATTATATTCCTTAACAGCATGACAGAGCAAAATTTCGGATTCAATGTTCCTATAATAAAAGGGAAGAAATAAAAATAAATTTGTGCTTCTATTAAAGATATATGTTTATATATTCTTTAAATGTCTATTTTTACATTAATATATACACACTTTTTTTCATGCCACAGAAATAATATCAAGACTTATTACTACATAGCACCATGGATCTTTCTACTGTATGTGCACAAATTCTTAAGCACAGCCACAAAATTCTATGATCTGTCAAACTATCAAAATATGGCATTAGTTTCTTGTGTTCATAAGTCTATGCTTATCATGTGTGCTCTGAAAAGAAATTCATATTTAAGGTTCATGAATATAATATGGATGTTGGATAAGTAGCAGCAGTTATCTCACAAAAGACAAAAATACAGCCATTGTTTTCTTCAGATACATGTGCACATAGGACATACTACTTCAAAAGACATACCAAAGAAAGGTGTCCATATTATTGCTTTTACAAACATTCAATTAAAATCAGTTTAAGCCAGACCACTAGATTATTAAAGCAGACCCAAGAAAATAAAAAATTTCAGTCCTGTGTGCACCTGACATCTCAAACTTCCCTGTCCTTTAGAGATTAAACACCACTTGGTCAATACCTAAACATGATTATATATAATTGAATATCTATATATCACTGGTCAGAGAAACAGTCTGTGCCTATCGGAATAGCAAATTTAAACCACATCAAGTATATCTATAAAAAAAGGACACTCATACCAACACATACAAATGAAAACGAATGTACAGACACAACCAAAACCATAAACATAATATTATTGACAGTAAGGATGACAATTATTATCATCTTTGCTAATAATCTTTTTTATCACTCTTGTAAGAATTGTAGTCATTACAATTTATGATAATGGTGGCAATAATAATAATAATAATAATAATAATAATAATAATAATAATAATAATAATAATAATAATAATAATAATAATAATAATAACAATAGTAACAATAATAATAATAATAACGATAATAATAATAATAATAATAATAATAATAATAATAATAATAATAATAATAATAATAATAGTAATAATAACAATAATAATAGTAATAATAACAGTTGTAATGACAATAAAGTTATCACCCTTCACCATAATTCAAATAAAAATGAAGACTAATCCTGCAAATGATAACATTATTAATAATGATAATAATAAATACAAAAATAATATCAACATGTTTTCAGTCTTCTGTCACTCATATCAAAAACCAACATGGAATGTTATAATTCCTCATTCCACCTTCAAACAATTTTTAATTTCTTACATGACTACTAAGAACAGCATTAACCCATTGGTACCTAGAGGGCATGTATATACACCCTGTACATTGTGATTTTAGCTCAATAATTTGGTTTATATATGGATGTATCCAGAAATGCTTAACTGCGAGAAATCCCTTACTTAGCCTATCTGGTTTCACCTGTTTACGCTATTTCTTGAACAGGAATATTTTCACTGATAATAGTGGTATAATTATAATAATAATAATAATAATAATAATAATAATAATACTATTGTCAGTATTAATAATAACATCAATAATAACAGTACAAGAAATAAAGTAGGCCTTGTAATTGACTTCTCAGTGAGTAAGCCTTTGTGGAGCCATCTATGCATGAACAAAACTGTCAAAACAAGAATACAGGTCAAATGCAAGAACCAGCACCAATGGCTTAAACATTTTTACATGGTCACTAAGAGTATTAAAATACACTCAAAACCTACCTAGGACACCTGGAAGACAATCCCACATTCATCAGGGATTTTAAGGACAAGAATACATGACAGAGTAAAGTTTTGCATCAATTCAACATACAAATATTAGTAAAACGAAAGCACCAAGATTTTACGACTCCCGGCACAATGATGTCCTATCATGTCATGGTAGACTGCCCCTCACAACGGGATGACATCTTTGAGTCATGCGTGGTCAAGCCTACTCTAAACACTAAACACTAGGGGGCTCCTGTTGCGACTGGGTCAAGATTCTACACTGTCATTCTGAAACCAATCCCCATTCTTGGATTTGTATATTGCACATATATAATGACCTAGTATAGAAAATATAA
>NC_061858.1:2850525-2863025 GCF_019202785.1 Penaeus chinensis
ATTGCCTTCTTTTCACGTGGTCGTATTTATGTTACTTCCGCTGGTTTCCGCACGAACTCTTGCTATGAAGGCATGTGGCAGGACAACATGCAGCTGTCTGGGACCGACTCCAGACCCTTTTATTTTGTATCCAACATCACAAGTTGGAAATTACCATGTGCACTCTTGCTTTTGAAATCTGTGAGACATTATGTGATTTCCGCCCCGACCTTCACCTCGAGCAACATAGAGAGGCGATGAATATCCCACATGCCATTAATCCGAGGCCTACAGCGCGATCCACAACATATTGGCAAGGGAAGAGAAAATAAGGACGGAACCGAGGCCCCATGCCCCACGGCACGACCGGGGCATACAGTGGTTTACTTCGGGAAACAGTAATTGTCTCGGTTGTTCGATGGCGGCTGCCGGTTCCCACGCCGTCCCCCTGACCACACATGAGCGCTTCGAGGTAACCTTGGCGACGTGGCGGCTGCTGCTCCTCTCCGTCGCTCTCGCTGCGTCCGCCCGCGTCCTCGAACCCTCGAGCGGACGAGAGGCGCTTGACTCATTTCGGTGGTTGGAAGAGGGCTGGGTCGTCGCCTGCGAAGACTGGCAAATGCTGGACGAACGAGGGGCGCTGAAGGAGGAGGAAGGGGAGGTGGTGTTGGAAGAGGAGGAGGAGGTGGAGGTGGAGGTGGAGGTGGAGGTAGAGGTGGAGGTGGAGGTGGAGGTGGAGGTGGAGGTGGAGGTGGAGGTGGAGGTGGAGGTGGAGGTGGAGGTGGAGGTGGAGGTGGAGGTGGAGGTGGAGGTGGAAGAGGAAGAGGAAGAGGAAGGGGAAGAGGAGGAGGAAGAGGGGAGGATGGGGAAGAGGGGAGGACGGGGAAGAGGGGGAGGACGGTGAAGAGGGGGAGGATGAGGACGACGAAGAGTAGATGATGGAGAAGAAAGGAGAGGGGGAGGACGAGGACGAGGAGGCAGAGAAACCCCTACAAGGTCTAGGTCACGTGACCATCTGTTGTTTGAACCCTTCAACGATCGAGGGGTTAAAGGGAAGCCTCCCGAGTTCTCACGATTACACTCGGCTGCGTCACTATCCTTTTACACCTCCTCCCTCCTCCCTCCCTTAGACCTTCCCTCATCACCCTGTTCCTCCCTTTTTTAAGAAAAGTTTTTTGCAGCGCCAGAAAGAACGCGGGCAGCAGCAGCGATCGAAACAACGGGGGAAATTGGGCACTTCCTCCCCGTTCCGGATGCAACTCGAAACTACCCGAAAGAGTTCCCAGCTTTGTCTCTCTTCTTGCCCGTGTTCTTAAGACGTGTGTGTGGGTGTGTGGATTATTTTTTTTCTCTCTTTTTTAAACCATAATTTGTAAGACTTTATAAGTGTTTATGAGACGTGTTTGTGTGTGGATTTTTTTAATCATTCTTTATATACCATCCGATGACGCGGTAAAAAAGATAAATAAAACATGGAAACCAAGAAAACAAAGTGAAAACCTGCCAACAGGAGAATCGAAAAAAACGTCCAAAGTGGTTTATGGACGAGCGAGGCACAGGAGGAGGAGGAGAACAAGAGGAAGGACGTAGAAGAGAGGAAAGGGAGGCGGAGCAGAGAAAAGACGAATCTTTGTTCACGCTCCCTTACACACCGAGGACACTGGCCCGCCCGCTGGTTCCCTCGCTTATATATGCTGCGTGGAAGTGTGAATGAGGGAGGGAGTTGGGGAGGGAGGGAGATAGGAAGGGAGAGAGAGAGAGAGAGAGAGAGAGAGAGAGAGAGAGAGAGAGAGAGAGAGAGAGAGAGAGAGAGAGAGAGAGAGAGAGAGAGAGAGAGAGAGAGAATTTCTATCTCTTGGTCCCAAAACCAAAACGAACAAGGAATTAGCTTTCGTTCTGCCTTCCCGCTTCCTTCCTCCTCACCCTCCTTCTTTCCACTTTCCTCCCCCTCATCCTCTCTCCTTTCTCCCTTTCTCTCTTTCTCCCTCCCCCTTCCCCCTTTCTCCCTCCCTTCTTCCTGTCTTCCCTCACCTCTCTCACACTACGTCCTTCCTCTCTACCCTTTCCTCCTTCTTCTCTTCCCCCTCACCCTATCTACCCCTTCCTCCACCATCCTTCTCCCTTCCCCCTTCCTCCCTCACTTCTTCCTCGCTACCCTTTCCTCCTTCCTTTCTTCCCTCTCTTCTCCCTCCCTCCCTCCTTCCTTTTGTTCCTCTCTCCCCTCCCTTCTTCCTCTCTTCCCTCTCACCCTATCTTCCCCTCCCTTCCTTCCGTTCCTCCTCCTTCTCTTCCCCTTCACCCCATCTTCCCCTCCCTCCCTCCTTCCCATCTGCCCTTTCCTCCTTCCCACCTTCCTCCCTCCTTCCTCGCCCTACCACCTTCCTCCTTCCCTCCTTCTGCGAGTCCTCCTCCCGACGGCGCGCGTGGCTGCAGGTGTCCGCTCGTTCCCACGGCCATGACTCCTGCGACTCGAGTAATGGCGGCTAATCCTCGCCTACAAGATACATCGGAAATAGCAGAGGAAAGGCGTCACTAGGGCGGCGTGTCTTGGGGCGTGAGAACGTAGTGGAGCCTAAGGCAAAAAGGAAGGGGAGGAGGAGGAGGAGGATTGTTCCGAATAGGATTTTGATCTCTTTGGGATTGATAGGACTTTTGATAGGATTGTAGTCGTGATAGGGTTTCTCTTTCTTCAGCCAGGACCGCAGGCTTAATAGGATTACCCTTTATTATTTGATAGGATTGCACTCTTTCAAGGACTTATCTTTAGCCAGGGATTATATGGTTGATAGGATTGCACAGGACTTCACTCTTGCTAAAACAGCACTATCGCCAGGACTGCACGCTTAATATTCAATTCTTGATAGAACTTCACTCTCGCCAGAACTGCACTCTTGGCAGAACTTCACTCTCGCCACGACGATATTCTCGTTAGGACTGCACTTTTACCAGGATTTCACGCTCTTTCACCATCCAATAGTGAAGATGGTGACTCTCCGGAGGCTGTTGCTCTCGGACGTAGAGGCTCCTGTGACTTTCTTCCCTTTGCTGTTTGTTTGGTAAATCTTAATTTGAAAAATCATGATGTGGGATTTGTAGGGAATGATTTCCACTGGGTAATCAATAAAAAGATAATGGACTTTTATTTTTTTTATTTATTTAGACATTAACTTATGTGAACTAATCGTGGCAAAGCATGGAGACATATAAACAACGGTTAACTTTCACCAGTAAGGCAACTTGACTCATGAGAATTATAAATCCAGTATGACTCATAAAGACTCACCAGAAAGCCAACTTGTCTCAAGAGGACTCACCAGAAATCCAGTATGACTCATGGCAACTCACCAGAAAGCCACCCTGACTCATAAGGACTCACCAGAAGACCAGCATGAGTCATACGACAGCTCGTCAGGAACCCCCAATACTTGTGAATCGTGAGAACCGACGTCCCTGCCTCACGCCGGGAACATATCGAAGCTCCGTTGTCCCGAAGGAGTTCTCAGCAGGCGGCCGTGTGCTTGCTCGCGGGCTGTTTCCTGCGGGCGAAACCTTGCCTTCAATCGCGATCTGAAGGCGTCCATGAATCGGTGAACAGAGCCGTGTTGTTGAGTTTGGTGTCGTGGTTTGCATTATCTTTCGGTCATTGTCTATCTTCGCACGCACGTACTCATGCACACACACACGCACACGCACACGCACACGCACACTCACACGCTCACGCACACGCACACGCACAAGC
The DNA here is from genome assembly GCF_019202785.1 of Penaeus chinensis. Classification (NCBI taxonomy): domain Eukaryota; kingdom Metazoa; phylum Arthropoda; class Malacostraca; order Decapoda; family Penaeidae; genus Penaeus; species Penaeus chinensis. Next base: position 2,854,244 of record NC_061858.1, read on the forward strand.
ACACGCACACGCACACGCACATGCACACACACATGCACACACACACACACACACACACACACACACACACACACACACACACACACACACACACACACAGAGAGAGAGAGAGAGAGAGAGAGAGAGAGAGGGGGAGAGAGAGAGAGAGAGAGAGAGAGAGAGAGAGAGAGAGAGAGAGAGAGAGAGAGAGAGAGAGAGAGAGAGAGAGAGAGAGAGAGAGAGAGAGAGAGAGAGAGAGAGAGAGAGAGAGAGAGATTTATGACTGCAAGTATCTTTCTTCTCTCTCCAACCATTTTCCCCACTTTCCAGCGAAAGTACGTAAGGCGGGTCTCGAGAACTAAATATTGACCACGCTGATAATTATAGTAACAGGTAACTGACGGTTACCAAGGTAGTTCGAGGGGGGGGGGGAGGCTTTTAGGTGAAGGTTTTTGTTTTTTTTGGGGGGAGGGGGAGGGGTAAGAATGACGGTTTGCTTCATAATATCTGATTGCAATTTGTTTTCTTCTTTCTTGTTCTTCTTCCTTTCCTTATTATTATTATTCCTTTTCTTCCTCTTCTTGCTCTTCTTCCTCTTTTTCATCTCCTCCTACTCCTCGTCCTTCTTCTTCTTCTTCTTTTTCTTTTTTTCTTCTTCTCTCCTCCTCCTCCTCCTCCTCCTCCTCCTCCTCCTCCTCCTCCTCCTCCTCCTCTTCCTTTCGTGTTGAGGATCATAGTTTGCTTCGTGTCATTTCGCTGTTTTAAAAATCTAAGGAAAACGTGCTGGAATGTATCTGTGGTTCATTTCTCGATTTTCGTCTTGAGTTTAAAAGGTAGTGTTATTTTTTTTTATTTTCATTAACTCATTTTCCGTCTGTCTGCCTCTCCCTGTCTCTGTTTATCTATATGTCTGTCTGTTTGCCTGTTTATTTGTTCAGCTCTCTGTCTGTTTATCTCAGTCTCTCTCTCTCTCTCTCTCTCTCTCTCTCTCTCTCTCTCTCTCTCTCTCTCTCTCTCTCTCTCTCTCTCTCTTTATCTCTCTCTGTCTTTCTCCTTCTCTCTCTCTACACCTGTCTCTTTATCTCTCTCCCTTCTCCATATCTCTTTAGTCGTCATTCCCTCTCTCTTTCCCTCTAACTTCCCCTTCTCTCCTTGCCATTTCCCTTTCAACATTCTCTATCTTTCCTCTCTTATTCTCCCTCTTTTTCGCTTTCCATTCGCCATCATACTCTCCCTCTTCCCACTCTCACTCCCTTTTTTCCCCCCTATCTCCCCCCCTTCTACCATACCTTCCCCTACCCTCTTTCTCCTCCCTTCCTTCGCCCCCCCCCCCCCCCACCCTCCCACAACATCTTAATACCTCTTTCCATTTCAAAACCACGCCTCCAGGCAGTCCTTTCCCCTCCCCTCACCCCCCCCTCTCTCTCCCTACACCCCCCCCCCCTCTTCCCCCGCAGAAAATCGTGTTAAACCCAACCACAAAACGTAATATTACGTCACAGTTTCCTTGTAGTAATATCGCGTGTAATCAGCTGTTCTCCTTCTCCCTGGCTGCTTGTTCTCTGTTCTGGACTTGTTCTATTGTGTTGTTAGTGTTGCTTTTATTGTTTCCGTTATTGTTGTTGTTCCTATTATCATTATTCTTATTGTTATTGTAGTTTTTTTTTCATTTTTATTGTTATTATTATGGTTATTCATATTTTTGTTGTTTCTGTTGTGTTTATTATTATTATCATTATTATTATTACTATCATCATCCTCATGATTATTATTATTATTATTATTATTATTATTATTATTATGGATACTTTTATTATTACTATTATTATCATCATTATCATTGTCATTATTAATGTTGTTATTGTCATTATTGATAGTGTTATTATTATCATTACCATTATAATGTCAATATAATTTACTTCATTGTTTTATCACTCATGATTACTACTCTTGTAGTAGTGGTATTTTACTGTGTTTTTTGTTGTCGTTGTTATTGTTAGCACTGTTATGGCAGTATTACTGTCATCATTATCATTATTAGTTTATATTAATATTATTCCTATAATTGATTCATCATTACTTTCCTCACATGCATTTATCTTTTTCCCCCACCCTCTACCTCCGCCTCCTCTTTCTCCTCCTTCTCCTCCTCCTTTTACACCTCTTCTTCTTCTTTTCCCTCGTTTCCTCCTCCTGCTCCTCCCCCTACTACTACTACTCTTTCTCTTCCTTCCCATCTTCATCTTCTCCATCACCACCTATCTATTCTTCCTCCTCTTCCTCTCCTTCTCCTCCACCTCTTCCTCCTTTCCTGTTATTCCTTCCTCTTCCTCCTCCTCCTCCCCCCCTCCTCCTCCTCCTCTTCCTCCTCCTCCTCCTCCTCCTACTCCCCCTCCTCCTCCTACTCCTCCTCCTCTTCCTGTCTCCTCCTCCTCCTCCTCTTCCTCCTCTTCCTTTCTCCTCCTCTTCCTCCTTTCCTTCCTCCTCCTTCCTCTTCCTCCCCCTCGTGCGTCGCCCTGCATTTGAGAATAAAAGCAACTGCGCTAACAGAATAGGCCTTATCAGACGTCCGTTCCGAGCAGAGAAGGCAGCACGAGGCAAGCACAAAAGCACGCAGGTACTCCAGTGCATGAGAGTCGCCCCTGTGCCCAAGTTTACGGTGCTCCACGGGCAACGCTCGACCCTGTGGAGCCCGGGTCAGCTAAGGTCAAAGGTTATCTAGACGCGGGACGGATAGGCAATCCTGCAAGTAATACCGTAGATTGTTTCTTTTTTTGTGTGTGAGACGCGACTCCATTACACACACGATTAGAGGTGGCCATTGTCGTCCACGGAATAAGGAAGGAAGGAAGGCGCGAAAAGTGAATCTCGAAAGCGCTGTTTCCTTCCCTCGTGCTTCCGTCTGGTCGAGATTGTCTTCGAAGGTGACACCATATCGTTTTCTTCTTCTTCTTTTTTTAGAATATAATATATAACAAAGGTTAGTGTTGGATGTGCATAGATCGATCCCGCAGAAAGCCATGGCGATGATAAATCACATTCCGTACGTAAGGAACTGGTTTCCCGTTGACAAAGATGGTGATGCATGAACGCGCAATGGCGGTTGGGTGGAGAGTGTAAGAATGCGGTTGCGGAAAGTGGGTTAAGAGCCGAGGATAAGGGCGTGGAAGAGGTGGACGTGGCTGGAGGTAAGTGGTAAGGGCGCGGAACGAGGGATTTTCGAGGCGGAGGGACGTGAGAGGAGGAGCCGGGGGGGGAGGGTCTGTGGGCGTGGCGAAGGAGTGTGCTGGAGAGGTGGGCGAAGGGCGGAGGGGGCAGGCAGGCCGGCCGCGACGCACACAAACAATCGCACGCACGCACGCACGCACGCAAGCATGGGACTCACGCACGCACAAACAAACGGCCCCACGGATTTTCATACACACGCACATGCTCACACACACACACACACACACACGCACACACACACACACACACACACACACACACACACACACACACACACACACGCACACGCACACACACTCACACACGCACGCACACACACACACACACACACACACACACACACACACACACACACACACACACACACACACACACGCACACACACACGCACACGCACGCACACACACGCACACACACACACACACACACACACACACACACACACACACACACACACACACACACACACACACACACACGCACGCACACACATTCACTTACACACTCGAACACAAAAGAAAACATTCACTCCCTCAACTGACCCGTGTTGACCCAGCCTCCCGTATTTAGTATCTCTCATCCTCTCTTTCTTCTCTCTTCCTGTTTCACCTTTCGACCTATTCTCACCCGTTCGGCGAGTGGGGAAGGCGTCAAGGTCACGATCACAGTCCAAGAAAAGGCCACCTGGTTTGACCTGTGGGTGTTCCTCTCGCCAAGAAATGAACCATGTGACCTGATCTGACACGCAGGCTGGCTCGCTACCAGGGGCTCCATCCGCTTGAGGTGAAGACAGGTGGATAGAGAGACGACCGAGAGGCAGAGAGAGTAAAATGAAAAGGATGTACAGGCGGGAGGTCATAAATCCGCGTTTCGGTAACCTGACCTGACCTTTCGACCGCACGACCTGACCAGCGGCCGCCACCGGTTAGGAGAGAGAGATCCGAGAAGCTCAGGACTTCTTCTTTGCCGGAGAGAGAGAGGGGGGGGGGGGGGGAAGAGAACGAGACAGCGAGAAAGAGAAAGACGGAAAAAGAAAGAGTGAGTGACAGAAAGAACGAGAAAGCGAGAGAGAGAGAGAGTTTTACAGTGTGGGTTTTTATACCATACATATACAGATATATATATATATATATATATATATATATTTACACATATATATATGTGTGTGTGTGTGTGTGTGTGTGTGTGTGTGTGTATATGTATGTATGTGTATATATATATGTATATATATATTTGTATATATATGTATATATTTATGTATATATATGTATATAAATGTATATATACATGTATGTATATGTATATATATATATAGAGAGAGAGAGAGAGAGAGAAAGAGAAAGAGAGAGAAAGAGAAAGAGAAAGAGAAAGAGAGAGAAAGAGAGAGAGAGAGAGAGAGACCCGAGTAGCAGAGGACCTCTTGTCGCCATCTGCCGGACTCGAACACTAAATGGCTTTCACGGATTCGGTTACAGTTTAGTGTTACAGTTTTTATTTTTTTCCGAAACGGACTGGACAAAGTGGGATGGTACCGAGGTATATATTTCTTTACAATAGGCCCTTTGTCAGATGTTGTTATATTCTATGTTCTTAATATGGTGTATAAGTCAGATTGAATTACTGATATACAAATAGGCAGAGAGGAAGATGGATAGATAGATATATAAATAAATTGTGACATAAGGTAGATAGATAAATACTATCGAAAGACGGACGGATAGATAGATAGATAGACAGATAGACATCCAATGATAAAATATATATTTTTAAAGATCTGACTGTCATATTTTTTTCTTTCTTTCGGGCAAAACAAAAAGAGTTATGCCATTGTCCTTATTGTTCCTACAAGTACAACAATGAAAATAGTCGGCGAGAAGCGTGGAAGTGAGATGTGTAGCAGCTGAAGGATCAGGAACTCGAGATAAGAATCAGCTGGGGCGACTTGGGGGGGGGGGGGGGGGGAGGGGGGGGTGAAGTCTGAGCACGAGAAACTTTTAAAGAAGATTTTTTTTTTTTTTTTTTTTACGGTGACTTACGAGAAGCGAGAGGAAGTATTCGGGATAAAAGAAGATACAAGAAGAAAAAATGAAAGCGAGGCCTGGGAGAGGTAGAGAGAGATACAGATAGATAGACGGAGACAGATAGACAGACACATTGAGAGAGAGAGAGAGAGAGAGAGAGAGAGAGAGTGAGATAGATAGAGAGATAGATAGATAGATAGAGAGAGAGAGAGAGAGAGAGGGAGAGAGAGAGAGAGAGAGAGAGAGAGAGAGAGAGAGAGAGAGAGAGAGAGAGAGAGAGAGAGAGAGAGAGAGAGAGAGAGACAGAGAGAGAGAGAGACAGACAGACAGACAGACAGACAGACAGATAGACAGAGAGAGAGAGAGAGAGAGAGAGAGAGAGAGAGAGAGAGAGAGAGAGAGAGAGAGAGAGAGAGAGAGAGAGAGAGAGACACAAACGGCCAGGCCGACAGAGCGAGCAGGGGACAAGTGGACACTGGGCAGCGGGCAGGAAAGAGCGGCGGCCACAGGTTCCCGGATGTGGGTCGAGGCGCAAAATGCTCACGATGGATTCCCTTTTATCCCGGTTGAGAGGGATTAACATCTCCGCTACCGGATGTTTACCGGTGTTGGATTCACCCTTCTCGGTTTGCCTAACAATCTGTTTCTGTTTGTTGGTCTTTATCTTCCGTCTTCTCTCTCTCTCTCTCTCTCTCTCTATCTCTCTCTCTCTCTCTCTCTCTCTCTCTCTCTCTCTCTCTCTCTCTCTCTCTCTCTCTCTCTCTCTCTCTCTCTCTCTCTCTCTCTCTCTCTCTCTCTCTCTCTCTCTCTCTCTCTCTCTCTCTCTCGTTCTCTCTCATTGCGTCCCCCTACCTTTTCATCTCCAACTCCCTCTCCTTCTCCTTCTGCCTCTTCTTCTTCCTCACCCTCTCGCTTTACGTTTCCATCTCCCTCTCTTCTCCTCTCTTCTCCTCTCTCTCTCTCTCTCTCTCTCTCTCTCTCTCTCTCTCTCTCTCTCTCTCTCTCTCTCTCTCTCTCTCTCTCTCTCTCCATCCTTTCCCTCTCTCTCTCTCCCATCTCCCTCTCTCTCTCTCTCTCTCTCTCTCTCTCTCTCTCTCTCTCTCTCTCTCTCTCTCTCTCTCTCTCTCTCTCTCTCTCTCTCTCTCTCTCTCTCTCTCTCTCTCTCTCTCTCTCTCTCTCTCTCTCTCTCTCTCTCTCCCATCCTCTCCTTCACGCTCTACATCTCCCTGTGTCTCTCTCTCTCCCTCCCCCTCGTCTGACATCTCCCCCTCTCTCTCCTTAAGGTAACCATGGCAACACACCCCAATTCCTCGATAGAAGCTCTATGAAAAACCCTCCCCCCCCAGCACGACTACTCCCCTTCATCGTAAATCTGAATAGCATTCCGATGGGGAAGACACAGCTGTGCGGCCGAGTGGCTATGAATTTAACCCACTGTATAAAAAAAAAGTAAAAGAAAAAAGATAAGTAAAAAAAATAAACGAATTGCGTCTTTCTTTGCAAAGTAGGCATTAGCTGGTTGATTGCGTCCCCCGCCTCTTAAACGAACCTTACAAAGGATTCCCCGAGACAGTTGTTGGCAGGTGTATCGAGCGCGAGAGCCGGAGCGTCACTCAAACGGGAGACAACGTTACCGCCTTTTTATGCACCCGCGTCGCGTCCGTCCTGGGGGAGACGTGCGTAAGGATGAATGCGTTATTTATATCGGGCCTTGTTATTTCGTGCTTCCTTTGGAATATCTGATCAGGCCTTGGTGACCTCTTTTGCTTGCGAGGGACGCGAGGCAATGCAGAATAGGCTAACGACAACTGGGACTTTGAACGCAAATTGGTCTATTTGTGTGAGCGTCGTGGAATTATTTTCGGTTTTGGGCTCGTTTCCCCATCCGTGACTTACGACAAAAGAGGAGAACGCAAGAATGGGAATAAGTGGTTGATTCGCTACGTAAAATTACGAACAAGGGAGGGGGAGGGCGGCCGGAGAGAGAGAGGCAACACAATGAGACAGGATGGACCTACGATTTGGACTGAGCTTGAACCACAAGACGAATAATTTGCTTCTATTTCCCTCTCCTTAGTCTATCTGTCGGGTTCGCATTCTTTCTCTCTTCTCCTCTCAGTCTCTCACCCTTCCTCTCTCTCTCTCTCTATCGGTTTCGCATTATTTATCTTCTCCTCTCAGTCTCTCTCCCTTCCTCTCACTCTCTCTCTCTCTCTCTCTCTCTCTCTCTCTCTCTCTCTCTCTCTCTCTCTCTCTCTCTCTCTCTCTCTCTCTCTCTCTCTCTCTCTCTTCTCTCCCTCTCTCTCTCCCTCCCCCCCCCCCTCTCTCTCTCTCTCTCTCTCTCTCTCTCTCTCTCTCTCTCTCTCTCTCTCTCTCTCTCTCTCTCTCTCTCTCTCTCTCTCTCTCTCTCCCTCCATCTCCCTCTCTCTCACCCTCTCTCTCTCCCTCTCTCTCTCTCTCTCTCTTTCTCTTTCTCTTTCTTTCTCTCTCTCTCTTTCTTTCTCTGTCTCTCTCTCGCTCTCTCTCTCCCTCTCTCTCTCGCTCTCTCTCTCTCCCTCCCTCCCTCTCTCTCTCTCTCTCTCTCTCTCTCTCTCTCTCTCTCTCTCTTTCTCTAATTCTCTCTCTCATTCTATATCTCTCTCCCTCCTTCCCTCACTCCCTCCCTCTCCTCATATTCTCAGAATGTATTGCCGGAGATATTCGCAAAACTATGTATGCGTGCGATATGTTAATGCAAAAAAGAAAAAAGACGAATTCCTCTCGAATGAAGACCACATTTGCGGAGGACAACCAGCCAGTGGCGAGTTCAGAAGGGTAGTGTGATGAATACCCCCGCTACCATTATGTATTTGTGGTAGTAATGGTTGCGTGCGGGGGATCGTGGTAGTGTCAGAGGGCGGGGTGGTAATGATGATCGATATGGTAGGTGGGCATGCCGAGGTCCCACGGTTCCTTGTGGTCATGACAAGGAGCAGTTCGCGTTGAATTCGTCTGCCGCGTTGACTTCCAGGCCGACAGCGACAGAGAAGGAGGAGGCCCTGCCACTCTCACTTCTTCAAAGACGTTCCGAGAATGACTCCCTCTTTTTTTTACTCCTTCCCACACAGCGGCAACACAGCTCCAATTTTCTCTCCCAGTGCGGATCTCGCCTGACCTGCCTGTAATTTTCTTCGGGCACTGTAAAAAAAAAGAATGTAATATTCCCACGATGGGACAATTTTCGAGACCCGAAGAAAGAAGAAAAAACGCGTCCTTCGTAGTGGGATATTGTCCCTTATGTAGCTTTCGCCGAAGGACGAAGATTCCGCATCTTTTAGCAGGGGATTCCGGTGGCCCTGAGTGTTACAGGTAGGAGCGGGATAGACAGCAGCGTCAGGAAAGAGACGTCTCGTTCACGCCCCCGGGACGAGAGGGTCGCGCCGACGCCATTCGTCACTCGACGTCTCCCTCCTGCCTCTGCTGACCTTACTCTAACTACTCTGACCTTTCGAGAGTGACGTGCCCAGCTTCTAAACTCTTTGCACGCCCGCGATTATCTCTTCATAATGGCGCTT
>NC_061858.1:2873025-2880525 GCF_019202785.1 Penaeus chinensis
TTTTTTTTTATTAATTCTTCGTTTTCTTTATTTATGTTTTCGTTTTCTTTCTTTCTCTTTTTCGTTTCTTCTTCTTCTTCTTCTTCTTCGTCGTCTTCGTCCTCGTCTTCTTCGTCTTCTCCTTCTTTTCTTTATCTGCTATTATCTACCTTTCCTGTTTAGATATTCATTTGTCTATTTTTTCTCATTTGCTTTTTGGTTTTCGATTTACAGTTGTTTTCGCTTTCTTATTCCCCTTTCCTTAGTTTGCCTATTATCACCATCTACTCCTTTCTCTCCCCTCCGCACCTCCCTCATTTATAAAACGTCGTTCCCATTCACACTTTAAATTACACACCACACACCACGAACACATTAATTATTCACTCAACGTTAATGGACATATGTGGACGAGAGAGAGAAAAAAAATAATGATAAATTAAAAATATATAACAAATAAAGAAAACGGATGACCACGTACTCTGAGCGCCATCTAGTGTGACAGTTCTCGTCAGTCGCGCGTCCGATAAGTGCCGTGGGATCCGAACTCTTTGCTTATTGATTATAAACGCCAGGGAAAAAAAAAGAAAAGACGTGCGGAGAGCGTGTCGATCACGAAGATGTTTCGCCACGTGCGCCTGCTTAGAAATGGGTGACAATTTCCCCTGTATTTCTTCTCTTTTACTCTCTCACGGCTAGTAAATAGGGATGTTTGGGATCGTCAGGGAACATTACCAGACACGAAAGGGTTACTAACCCACCCCTTTCATCTCGGCTTTTATTTCTTTATTTCCCTTTCTTTTCCTTCTGGTTCTTTGTCCTTCTTCCTCCTCTTCTTCGTCGCCGTCGTCGTCCTCCTCCTCCTCCTACTGCTCCTCCTCCTCCTGTACCTCCTCCTCCTCCTCCACCTCCTCCTCCTCCTCCTCCTCCTCCTCCTCCTCCTCCTCCTCCTCCTCTTCCTCTCCCTCCTCTTCCTCCTCCCCCCTTCACCTCCTCCTCCTCTTCCCCTCCTCCCCTCCTCCTTCCTTCTCCACATCTATCTATAACAGAAACAGCTGTTGGCACTTGGGTCATAGCTGAAAGGGTGAGACTCGAAAGGGTGTTTTGAGGGGGGCAGGGAAGCTCACACGGCCACGCTACAAACTGTCTGCTTTTTCTCCCTTTCCTCTTCTCTATAATCTAGACATAGGCCTACGCGATTCGCCTGGAGGGACATGCTGGTGTGACATTTTTATCTGATAAGAGAGAGAGAGGGGGGGGGAGGGAGAGAGAATGAGAGAGACAGAGAGACATAGAGAGATGAGGGGAGAGAGAGAGAGAGAGAGAGAGAGAGAGAGAGAGAGAGAGAGAGAGAGAGAGAGAGAGAGAGAGAGAGAGAGAGAGAGGGAGGGAAAGAGAGAGAGAACGAGAAAGCGATAGAGAGAAAGAGGACACATCGAAAAAAATGTATATACAAATATTCCCACGCATGTCTAATGTAATTCTACAGAAATACATTCGCAAACCATATATAAATACACAAACTCGAGGGTAAATCTTTGCTCTTCTGCCACGTCGTTTACTGGGGTCGAAATCAACACCCATTAATTAACTCACCTGTCATATCTTACCTGTCACGCGCTACCTAATTACAGATCATCAATAACGCGATCACCTGATATCAAGAGGTATTGCGTGTGGATAACAGATGGCGTTGTTATGTTTCCTTTCCTTTTCACCTTATCTTTCTCTTCTTCCCTTTATTTCACCTTTCTCTTATTCCCTTTGTTTCGCTTTCTGTTCTCCTTTATCCTAATACAATTAAATTCCTTTAAATAAACGTTATTTGTTGCGACAAATGCAGAAAAGATATGAATGAATATAAACATCTTCGAAGTGTATTTATGATGAAGATATATAATGGAAACCGGTCACATACATCTTTTGTATTGTGAGTATAAACAGTCTCATTCATAATCTCCGCATATACTTCGTCTGCCTCCCAAATGCGACTTTAAAACCAAAATCATTCATTTATTTATAACTAAAGCCAACATTCCTTTTATAACCAAAATTAATTATTACTTTATGTGGGCAAAATTATCCAGTTCTTGATAGATAACCCTATCGATTTTTATATAAACAAAATTATCCAGTACATTTATATACAACTTTATCGATCTCTCTCTAAACCTAACCCAATTTTTTTTTCTCCATATCTAAACTCACCTTTCTCCCATATCCAAAGTAGCCTTTTCCCTCCACAGCCAAACTCACCTTGTCCATCCTTTTTTCAACCTTATCCTTTTCCCTCCATATCCAAACGCACCTTTTCCCTCCATGTCCAATCAAATCCTTTCCCTCCATCACCACTCTCACCTTTTCCCTCCATATCCAACCCCATCCTTTCACACGCACCCTAGCGTTCTCACCTCGCCCCCCCATCCTTCCTTACTCGCGCCCTTCTGTTCTCACACTAAACGCGTTTCCTGACACTCGCCTCAGCATGACAGAATTGAGGAGGAGAATGCATGCACTTGCCTTAGGAAATCACGCACTGACGTATATCATTATCGTCTTACTTTTCCACAGCATCGGCTTGGTCTATTTTATTTTTTTTTTCTTGGTTTTCTTCATTTTGTTTTATTCTCTCTCTCTCTCTCTCTCTCTCTCTCTCTCTCTCTCTCTCTCTCTCTCTCTCTCTCTCTCTCTCCCTCTCTCTCTCTCTCTCTCTCTCTCTCTCTCTCTCTCTCTCTCCCTCTCTCTCTCTCTCTCTCTCTCTCTCTCTCTCTCTCTCTCTCTCTCTCTCTCTCTCTCTCTCTCCCTCCCTCCCTCCCTCTCTCCCTCCCTCCCTCTCTCCCTCCCTCTCTCCTTCCCTCCCTCCCTCCCCTACTTCATCGATAACCCTCAGCAGAGGCAATGCAGCCAATTTTCCTTCGCCGCAGAAATCCCAATACAGCCCCTTCAACAGCTCGTTGCAGCATCAGGCGCCATCTCAAAACCGCAAATCCTTCCCTATAACCGCCACGTCAGAAAAAACCGCAAGATCGCTGCATCCTCGCCAGTACCCGCATCTCGTCTCACGCCCTCACTTAACCCAAAGGCGAAATCCCTGCCTTTAACCCCTCTCCCTTACCCCCACTGCGAGATTTTATTATTGTATTCATCACCCTGGCTAATGACGTATGTGACTTGACTCCTGACCCGAAGATAAGAGATTAGGAAGGGAAGTCACACCGGGAGGGACGCAGGCGCAGGTGCGGCTGGCGGCTCGCGGTTCCTGGAGACGGACGCTCGATCTACGCATGGCTGGGCCTCTTGCACGTGCCTGGCGATGCGCTCGTCATGCACAAGGAGGTCATTTGAGCGTTGGGTATGGTGGGAGGGACTTGTCCTCATTTCCATACTCCTGCAGGTGTTTGCTGGGTGATCCTTCGGCGATCATGGCAGGTGTGTTGCGCGAGTGAGGGGGTGTGTTTAACGCGGTGGGCGGCTGCAGGCGGCTTTGGGCGTGGTAGGGGGATGCGGGCGTGGTGGGCGAGGATCCGGGAAGAGGTGGAATGGGCGAGGGGGGAATAACACCTCAAATTGGCGCGTCGCGGCGTGACACCCGAGTGACGATCAAACTTCCGTCACACGTAACTTACTCAGAGGTGACGTGGCGCGTGACTGAACTCCGTGCATGTGTGCATTTGTAGTAATCAGAGGATTTTCTCGCATATCCCACTTAATGCCATCTGCGTCCCTCCTGCGCGTGAACTCTTCTTATAAAAAACCCGCCACTTCACTCCCCCCCCCCCTTTCCTCTCATTTATCATCTTCATATGATGATAACGAAAACAACACAAAAACATATATATATAAACATACACACAAAAGATGTAAAACTTAGTGTAATATTATGTCGTCTATGTACAACATTTTTTTTAAGGGAAGGCTCTACGCTGAGCGCAGGTAAGGATCGATCTTAAATACCAATCGGCTCGTAAAACTTGTTCCACCTGCGACGTCCTCGGCTGGGGAGACCGCGGGGCCAGACTGTCACACTCAAGGAGGGCCTAGCACTGCCGGCGAGGTCCTGTGGCATATGCACCGAGTGGCCGTGCAAAGCTAAGGGTGAATGGAGGGTGTCATCCTTCTGTCATTGTCATTGTCGTTTTATTTAGATATTTGGATGTTATTTCTTATTGTTGATATTGCTTGGATTATTAGTATTGTTAGCTTTATTTTTTATTGTTGTTACTGTTATTAGCTATCCTATAATATGATAATGATGATGATTATTATCATTACTATTTTTATTATTGTTATTATCATTTTCATTGTCATTATTATCATAAAGTGCTCCATTGCTATCATTATCACCATCTTCTTCGATATCACTACAACATTATCATCACTTTCATTACATTAACACTATTATGATAACAAATTCCTGCCACACACGATGACTGACCTTCGAGAAATAAACATATATATAACGCCAATAAGTTCCAAAGCTTGGATCGAGACAGGCACTGAGTCAGCGTAGATTCCAACCGCATTTCCGTCACGCCATAGCACAGCCATAGCATATTCATAGTAGTCATAGCACAGCCATAGCATAACCATAGTACAGTCATAGCACATCCAGAGCACAACCATAACACGGTCCTAGCACAGCCAATAGCACAGTTACACCACAGTCTTAACATACGCCAGCTCTATCCCTACCATAACACAGCCATAGCACACCCATAGCACAGTCACATCACAGCCACAACAAAGCGGGGAGCACAGGTGTACCAACAGTGTTGTCAGAGCTTTCCCAACAGTCCCCCAGAGGACGTAAATCATGAATTCTGACAGCCACTGTACAACCACTTCTTGTCGGGAGAAGAAACTTGATTCTGCGCGTCCCCGCTTTTGGAGGTTCAATTTAATGTCTGCCAGGCGGCTAGGAGCTTCTTTTTTGGTTATTATCCAGGGGTGAATCAGGATAAAAAGACAAAAAGCAAAAGAAACATGATGTTATGTGGTGGAGAGTTCGGGGAAAAAGGGGATTTCGAAAAAAAAAATACTTCGCAGTAGTTATTTTTCCGCTCCCCCCCCCCTTTCGCATAGCAGGGAAGCAAGGTACAAACGCGTGTTGAAAGAACATGATATTAGGTCCGAAATGATCACATCTTTTGCCATTATGCTTCGTGTGCAGAGATTCTCTCACGCTTTATCACATCCCACTTCCCTTTTTTATCTTCTTTGTTTTTGTTTACCGTCTTCGTTCTTCCTTAGTTGTTTCCAGAGCTCATCTTGTTTTTGCTTTCTTTATTAAACTTTGTTATGTCTTCCTTTTGGCTTACGTCATTATAAAATTGACTTGGTGTACCTTCATCTATTTTTTCCCAGTAATGTAACAAAAAAAGAAAAGGTATTTATGCCCCTTTTTATTATCATTTCCATAAACTCTTCACATACGCGTAACTCTTAACCCAAATTCTGGCTACCCACCTATAGGCCTACCCACCGAGCTAAATTCTCCTACCTTTTTATCCCATGACCTTTCTCCCTAAGTCAGTGTTTTCGACCTCATTCTCCCTCACACTGTGAATCTTCAACCCTCGCCCCTCGTCCCTTACCCCCCCGACCCACTGTACCCTCCCCCCTCGCCCTCACCCCCCCACTGTACCCTCCCCTCTCCCCGTTTCCGCCCCCACCCCCCTCTACTCACCTGATCTTAACCCCCTACTCACCTGGCCTACCTGAACCGATCGCAGGTAATCACATGTTCATCCCACTCTGCCTTCCTCCTGTCGAAAAGCGAGATTGAATCGTCTACTTGTCTTGTCTACACACTTCGAGGTCGCCTGCTTCTTGTTGTGGTTTGAGGATGGCCTTCAAGTTGGCTTTATATAAAAAATAAAAAATAATAATCATCATTAATATTGGATATGTTGATATGCAGAGGCTGATGCTGTGAGGCGAGTACCGTGCATATTTGACAAAAGGAAAATATCCTGTATTTCTTTGTTTATTATTATTTTTTTGCGGAGTTTTTTAAATTCGAGATTTGCAGGTATGATTCTCTTTATTTATCTGTCTGTCTCTCTCTCTCTCTCTCTCTCTCTCTCTCTCTCTTTCTGCCGGTCTGTCTGCATCTCTGTCTCTCTCGCTCTCTCTCTCTCGCTCTTTCTCTCTCTCTCTCTCGCTCTCTCTCTCTCTCTCTCTCTCTCTCTCTCTCTCTCTCTCTCTCTATCTCTCTATCTCCCTATCTCTCTCTCTCTCTCTCTCTCTCTCTCTCTCTCTCTCTCTCTCTCTCTCTCTCTCTCTCTCTTTCTGTCGGTCTGTCTGCATCTCTGTCTCTCTCGCTCTCTCTCTCTCGCTCTTTCTCTCTCTCTCTCTCTCCATCCCTCCCTCCCTCCCTCCCTCCCTCCCTTCACGTATCTTTCCCTAGCCCTCTCTTTCCCTTTCTATAACTCTCTCCCTCTCTTATTTTATCTCTCTCTATCCCTCTTTTTCCCTCTCCTTTTCTTCCGCTCGCCTGAAGATCTAGGGAATGCCATTCACTGAGCCAAGAGGAAAAGATGGATGGTTGGAGATAAACCATAAAATAGAACTCCTTTCCCGCCGGTTCTCCACTATCTCTAGCGGGTAACGAGACTGCATATTTCTTTAAAGAACTTTCTCTTCTGATAAAACTATTCGAGTACTCCCAGCGGGTGAGGTAAATCGTTTTTAGCGATGCGTAGATATTCAGTAAGTCAGCCATCGGTATAATCTTACTTAAAAACCCTCCTTTACAATGGATATTTCAGGCTTAACCGTTCTTTTGTGGTGGCCGGTGACGCGGAACAAATGATCGTGGTTCGAGTCCTCCGTGCGGGCTGAAATCTTCTCGTTTGTTTTGTTACGCCTTCTCTAACTTCTTTTTTATTTATGTGTGTGTGTGGAGGGGGGTTAACAAGTGCAATTCATTGTTATATCTTCATGGATGTGCTTATTGTCTGATACTCTGGAAGTCATTAACGAAATGCTAATTCGCAATTAGTATTTGACGTTCTTACTTTCTTTTCATCTCTGCAAAAAGTAAGACATTGTATACATTGTATTAAATCCTACTGCCTAAATGATGCAACTAAAAGACACAAATTAGAAAGATTATCACACTCCCCCTCCCCCCTAAAAAACAAAATCCAAAAAACAGAATCACAATGTCGAAAATTCGCTATAACGTCTTTTAAGGGTCTTTCCAAACGAGAAACGTACTGTGCGTTTCTCTCGGGAGTCCGTACAAAAAAGAAGCGCTCAGTAACGTGGGAAACGAGACCCCAAGTAGGAGACGCCTTGGGGGTGGGGTGGGGGGGGGGGACGAGTTACAGCGACAGTAAAGAAATTAACACCTGTTGAGAATTCGGTTCCCGGATGAGCACAGGTGTTACGGTGGGCCCAGCGGAATCACGTTCGGTGTCGTAAACAGTGCGGCGAAGATATGCAAATTTGGTTCTTTTCATTTGGGAGGTTATCGCTGGACACCCCAAGGAGCGGCTGACGTGCTTCAAAGTGCGG
>NC_061858.1:2900525-2903025 GCF_019202785.1 Penaeus chinensis
CTCATGGTTTAGAATATCTCGTGCAGGAAGATTGGGGCTCGGTTTGCAATCTGTGTAATATTGCATTCATTTGGGGGGGTTAGGTGGGGAGGGGGGGGTCTTGGGGACCCTTTGGGCTGTCGTGTAATAAGCGTTTCTATTTTTTATTTTATTTTATTTTTCTTAGATTTGTTTGTTTGTTTGGTTGGTTGTTTGGTTGTTTGTTTCATGGGTTTTGCGTTTTTTTTTCCATCTCTCTCTTTTTTTTCTTGGTTTCTAGTCTTTCTCTTTCTCTTTATCGCTTACTATTTTTATTTCTCTCTATATATATAGATCTATCTATCTATCTATCTATCTTTATCTCTCTCTCTCTCTTTCTCTCTCTCTCTCTCTCTCTCTCTCTCTCTCTCTCTCTCTCTCTCTCTCTCTCTCTCTCTCTCTCTCTCTCTCTCTCTCTCTCTCTCTGCCTCCCTCCCTCTCTCTCTCTAACTTACTCTCACTTTCTCTCCCTTCCTTTCCCTTTCCCCCTCCCTCCCTCCCACATTCTCTCCCTCCCTCCCTCCTCACGTTTAGCCCGAGAGAACCCCTCATGGTGCAGTACGGATCTAACCCGCGTCTCGTTTTGACCCGTGATTGGTAGTTCGAGTGGGAGAGGGGGAGGGGGAGGGGGGAGGGGGAGGGGGAGGGATAGAGATAGAGGAAGAGGGGAGGAAGAGGGATAGAGGGAGGGGGTAAGGGTGGTTAATAGTGGGGTGGAGAGGAGAGGGGGGTTGAGGGAGTTACGAAAGGTGGGTCGAAATATAAAGTGGGGGTCATGGGGGGTATCAAATAGGAAGGGGTTATTGGGAGAGTCAGGATGGGGGGAGAGAAGAGGGGGCAGTCGAGGATTCTTTTTTTTTTTTTTTTTTTTTTATATATAAGACAGGAGGTGGTTAGAGGTCAAGATGGATGGCCGGCCCATTAGATCTCATGTGACTTTCACCCGTAACGTGTGAAAGTAAAATTACATAGGGCGGTGAGGTGAAGAGGGCGCCGAAGACCTGTAGTTATCGACACGCTCACCTCAGGGCGTTCTCAAAGGACACACATACGCACGTCTTGTATATATATATATATAAACGTGCATTTGGAGATACGTGCATTTGGGCACACATAATGTATTCATTAAACGTGCATTTAGAGACAGATAATGATCGATTTTTGTATTCATTAAAGGTCCATTTGGGGATACAAAATGAAAGCTCTTGTATTCATATAAACGTGATACATTATTAAAACATGCCCGAACACCAACGCATTGCACAAACACTGCACTGAAAAAAAAAAAACATGCACAATAAACAACAAAAACACCAACAAAAATATACATATTACTTTATGCTCGTACTCCATAAACCTATGCGGATGAAGAAAAACAAAACGACAATTTAATCATTTTTTTTTTAGATGATAACAATAATAATAAAATCAATCAATCTATCTATCAATATATACAAAAATATTTTTTTTTTTCATGCGTTTTGAACTTACCAATCAAATCTTCTCACTGTTCACTCGCGAGGTCTTTCAGCGCAGAATTATAATTTCCAATCCTGAATGACATTTTCCAATCCTGAATGACATTTTCCAATCCTGAATGACATTTTCCAATCCTGAATGACATTTTCCAATCCTGAGTGACATTTTCTAATCCTGAATTACATTTTCCAATCCTGAATGACATTTTCCAATCCTGAATGACATTTTCCAATCCTGAATTACATTTTCCATCGCAGAATTATAATATCCACCGCTGAATAACATTTTCTAATCCTGAATGACATTTTCCAATCCTAAGTGACATTTTCCAATCCTGAATGACATTTTCCAATCCTGAGTGACATTTTCCAATCCTGAATGACATTTTCCAATCCTGAGTGACATTTTCTAATCCTGAATTACATTTTCCAATCCTGAATGACATTTTCCAATCCTGAATGACATTTTCCAATCCTGAATGACATTTTCCCAATCCTGAATGACATTTTTCCAATCCTGGAATGACATTTTTCAATCCTGAATGACATTTCAATCCTGAAATGACATTTTCCCAATCCTGAATGACATTTTCCAATCCTGAATGACATTTTCCAATCCTGAATGACATTTTCCAATCCTGATGACATTTTCCAATCCTGAATGACAATTTCCTAATCCTGAATGACATTTTCCAATCCTGACTGACATTTTCCAATCCTGAGTGACATTTTCCAATCCTGAATGACATTTTCCATCGCAGAATTTTAATATCCACCGCTGAATAACATTTTCTAATCCTGAATGACATTTTCCATCGCAGAATTATAATATCCACCGCTGAATAACATTTTCTAATCCTGAATGACATTTTCCAATCCTGAATGACATTTTCCAATCCTGAATGACATTTTCCAATCCTGAGTGACATTTTCCAATCCTGAATTACATTTTCCAATCCTGAATGACATTTTCTAATCCTGAATGACATTTTCCAATCCTGAAT
>NC_061858.1:2908025-2915525 GCF_019202785.1 Penaeus chinensis
CTTCAGGAAGACTATTCAGGAAGTAGAAACAGGAACGGATAAACAGGTGGATAAATAACCACATAAAAGAAAGATTAGCATAAACACATAAAGAGTGGGGAGAGGGGAAGGAGAGAGAGAGAGCGAGAGAGAGAGAGAGAGAGAGAGAGAGAGAGAGAGAGAGAGAGAGAGAGAGAGAGAGAGAGAGAGAGAGAGAGAGAGAGAAAAGAAAGTGAAAGAGGGAGATGGTGGGGAAAGAAGAGGAAGAGGAAGAGAAAAAAATAGAATAAAATCAAAATTGCCACGCATCGATTTCAACAAGAATTTTATCATGAAAATTAATGAACCGATATAATGATAATTTCCACCTCGAAGCACGCAATTAACTTAGATTCGAACAGAACATGTTCTTTGACCCAATTTCAAGTAAAGATTTCCGAAGATACATCTATCAAACTTAACAATCTTAGATGTTAAAATTATCAGTATTATATTTGCTTCTGTTTCATTCATGTCAACCTGCCCTTGCTGTTGTGTGTGCGTGTGTGTGTGTAAGAGAGAGAGAAGGGGAGGATAGAGAGAGAAGGGGGGTAGAGAGAGAGGGGGGGTAGATAGAGAGAGAGAGAGGGGGGGGGATATATATATACATATATATATATATATATATATATATATATATTTAAAGAGAGAGAGAAAAAAAAAATTATCCCTCTTTATTCCCATGTATTCTCTCTCTCTATCCTCGTGTATTCTTCCTCTCTATTTTCGTGTATTCTCCCCTTGTGTTGCCCTGTATCCCCGTGTACCCCCCCCCCCCCCCCATGTTCAAACTGAACCTCCGGCCGGTCGGATTCAACGTGCATTTACGTGTTGCATCCCCGTCATTACGAGAGAAACTCCCTCATTGCAGTCGAGGTGGTCAGCTGCCTCGTTGTATTGCAAGCCGTTGCATGCACACTCCAACACATTCGACGAGGACCTATAAACATTTCGGGATTCGCTGTTGTTTTTGCAGTTTTGTTTTTGTTGGCGGCGGTGTTGGTGGTTCGCTGACTGAGTCTGGGCGATCTGTGAGGCCTTTCAGTCCCATTCTTCGTTCTGATGTTGTGTGTCATGTGTCATACATACACATCCATGGACAGAAAGATACGCACACACACACACACACACACACACACACACACACACACACACACACACACACGCACACGCACGCGCACACACACGCACGCACGCACGCACGCACGCACACACACACACACACACACACACACACACACACACACACACGCACACGCACGCGCACACACACGCACGCACGCACGCACGCACGCACGCACGCACGCACGCACACACACACACACACACACACACACACACACACACACACACACACACACACACCCACACACACACACATAAATATATAAAGATAGACAGGTAGATAGATAGATGGATGTAAACATATATGCAAGTAAATGTATATCTGTATATGTACCGATATAAACTTTTTATATGCATCTTTAGATATAGATATAGGTATATATCCGTATGTGTATATATATTTATCGTGCAGCATTAACGTGCATTGTACATGTCTTTATACATACAACAACCAGATACAGATAAATATCTCTATAAATGAGTGTATATGTCCTATACACCTTTTATTGTCTTTCATCTGTCTGTATTTACTGACGAGTGGTTTGAGGAAAGAGCGGAAGTACCCAGTAAAATCTTGAATGCTTTTTTTCTGTATTTTTTTTTTTTTTTTTTTTTTTTATACAAAACTCGATCGCGCGGTGAGCCACAGCGACCTCTGGGATCAGATTGAAAGACTACTTTTCCTTCTTGTCTTTTTTTGCAATTTGGAAAGAGATGTGAAAAGAGGGAGGAGGAAAATAGAGGGAGTGGAAGAGGGCGAAGGGAGGTAGAAGAGGAGGAAAAGGAGGAGAGGATGGGAGGGGGAGGAAGAAGAAGAGGAAAAAGAAGAGGGGGAGAGAAAGGAAGGGGTAGAGAGAAGAGGAAAGAGAATGGGGAGAGGGGGAGGGGTGATGGGAGGGGGGGAGACAAGCAAAAGAGAAGTGGAGGGAAGAGAATAGAATACAAGAGAAGACGAGAGGAGAAAAGGGAAGGGAAGAAATAGAGACAATGACGGACACGGAGACAGGCAGACAGAAAGAGATAGAGAAAGTTACTGTTGGGAATATAATAGCCAGCAATATATCAGTCTATAAATAGCTGGCTTTAACTTTGACCAGCCTTTAGGCATCGACTGTACCAAAAACACAGCCTTTGTCCACATGTAATCACAAATGAAACAGCAGAAAATGTTCACTTAAACCAACATTTGTATGACTAAATTTGCACTCAGTGGGAGCTGTGCGTAACGACTGCTCTTAAAAGGTCAGAATTCCAGGGAAGAGAGAAAAGGCGAAGAGAAAAACAGAGGAGAGGGGGGAGTGTGTGGAAGGACCCCCTCCCCCTGCCCACCGACCCACTCCAACTCCCACAAGCTACAGCAAGAATCGTGGAAGTGACACTGTGAAATGTTAATGGCCGCCCCGTCGACACTTTACTGCTTGAACACACCTGTTTTCGCCGGAGACCCGAAGCAAAGAACATTATGCTCTCCTTCTCCGGCCTTATAAAATACACTCTATCATAGTACACGGCGAAAAGCGCGGTAAATTTTATGGAGCACAGGGCAGCCCGGACACGTTTGTTTATGGCACGTAAGTGAGATATCTGAACGATGTATTCGTCTTCTAGCGGATGTGAAGGAGGGAAAAGTGACTAAAATATGTTGGTAAGAATCATTATGTTTTATATATAAATTTTATATATGTAATCCATGGCGAAGGAAAATTGGATGCGTAACATTTATTGTGATTTTAGACATTTTGAGTTGATGGATTCGTTGAACATGTCTTGTTGAAAGATAACGTTGTTTAACAGCTCAGAATGAAAAAAAAATAAAAAAAAAAAAATAAATAAAACAAAACGATACACATTTCATATGAATTTTGTTTAATATTTTTCTTTGTCGTGACTCCTTTCTAAACAGCCATGAAATCAAGCAAAGATAAGACGCCCAACACTAGACAGGTTTAATTTTCTGAAAGCACTTTAAGCAGGTTGACTTTTATTTATTTCTAAAGATCGCCAGGACATCTTTAATGTTATATAGCTCATGTTAAATCTCCTTAATGTGACAGCGATACATTTGAGTAAGATATTTTCTTTTGAATTTATGTTTTTTTATTATTTTTTGAGTGCAGTTATTTGGTATTATTTTAGAGGATGGTTTTGTGCAGTGGAGAATAAATTATATTCGTGTGTATGCGTTATGTGTGCATGTGTGTGTAAAAGCGTGTATATTTTTACTTCGATTTATGAGTGTAAAATTGTGGTTGGTCTAGCATCGAATGTATATATCATGAGTTCCTAATTCATAATGCAAAACCAGACTGAATCTAGTGTTCGATAGCCTTACGTTGATTTTAATTACATATTGATGCGGAATTTATCTTTGCCCATGTTAGAACAAAGGAAAAAAATATTATCGCACATTGTCAAAAGGTACCCCTCCATTGGAAATAATTTGATCATTACAAATACCATACATCACCTGTCGAGTCTTTTCATTTACTCAGCGTAGCTTCCTGTTATTCACCTGCCCCGGACGCTCACGCAAACATCATATTGTTCCTCAAAACAAAAGGGAAATCAAAATGAAGTACCCGCAGGCATCTCTGAGGATGTTCTCTCTCTCTCTCTCTCTCTCTCTCTCTCTCCCTCTTCCCTTCCTCCCCCTCCCCCCCTCTCTCCCTCTCTCCCTCTCTCCCTCTCTCTCTCTCTTTCTCTGCCTCCATCCCTCCCTCCTTTCTTCTCCGTGCCTCCCTCTTGCTCTATCTATCTATGTATCTATTTTCCCCACAGTCTAGAAACGAGTACGGTGCCAGCCAAGAAGCCCGCGCGTATAATTTAGTTAAATCAATCATTCCTTTTCCCCCTAAGTACGGAGCAGCGGAAGTTGAGACCCACAAATTTATTAAATAATGACAATAATCTTGGGCCGCGTTCAGGCCGGTCCGGAGGCCGCGTCGAGGGGGACATGCTCACGCTGTACACGAGGGAACGAGGCCATCGATGAGAATTTGACAAGACCCCATATTTATGAGACTTTGGCTGAGTGGGACATTTATGGTGACTTCGGTGGCCAGGTCGATCGACTTCGGTTTCGATTTCGACCTCGACTTCGACTCCGACTTCGGTTTCGACCTTGAGTTTGTCCTCGACCTCGGCTCCGACTTCATCCTCGACTCTGGCCTCAACTTCCGCCTCGTCCTCGATATCGACCTCGACTCCTAGGGAATGTCCTCCTCGCCCCCTCCTTTGCCTCTCTCCCCGGCACGACTCTGGTGCAAGAACTGGAACGGGTCGGGTTTTAGGAAGAAACAATCATTGGAACGCAAGACGGGGGAGAAGCATAAGGCCGCCTGGCTTGACCGGAAACAGAAGCCGTACGGGAACGGGGAAACGTCACTGTTAAGAATAGACGGACGTTACGTAATCGGGGAAGTCTCCTGGCATGTGATCGTCGGAAAGAACACGAGGAATGCAACTTTTACATTATCATTGTTGCAATTCCTGGGTGTCATATGATAGGTTGAAAGACCGTACTTTTTTTTACTAGATCTAGGACGGCGTCATTGTTATTATTATGCCGGGAAGTAAAGAAGTTAACGGACACCCGATTCATGACTGTTGGAAGATACAGGGACAGTATTATTACACAACTTGGACGCACCGCATGTGAAGAAAATATATACATATATAAAGAAGTGTAGATCTCTCAAAAGAAATGGCAAAAATAAGAAAAAAATCCCTTTAAAAGAATGTCTATAAAAAAACATAGACCGCATACACAAGAAAGAAAAACAAAAAATCCCCAATCCCTTTTTTTAAAAATCGCATTACCATCCAGACACACACACATAAAAAAATCCCACTAACAAAATTCCTCTGTAAAATCACTCTAATTCCCACTCCCAGATACGCTTTCAAT
This sequence comes from Penaeus chinensis, assembly GCF_019202785.1. Classification (NCBI taxonomy): domain Eukaryota; kingdom Metazoa; phylum Arthropoda; class Malacostraca; order Decapoda; family Penaeidae; genus Penaeus; species Penaeus chinensis. Next base: position 2,913,076 of record NC_061858.1, read on the forward strand.
ATTCTAGCTCTCTCGCTACATCTCCCGAGGAACCGTGAGGCGCCGCCATCTTAGCCTCGAGAAATCCTCTCTGTCGTCGCCTTGACGTCTTAATGCGGAGATGATCAGCTGGGGGAGGGGAAGAGGGGAGAGGGAAGAAGGTAGAGAGGGAGGGGAAGGGATAGATGGGGGAGAGGACTAGAGAGGGTAGGAGGGAGAGACGGATGGAGACAGGGATGTGGATGGGTATAGAGGGATGAAGAGATGGAAGGAGGGAAGTAGAGACAGACAGAGAAAGAGAAAGACATACAGACAGAAAATGGGAGTGGGTGAAGGAAACAGAGACAGAGAGAAAAAAATAAAGATCGGACATGCCGAAAAAGACGAGATTATTATGCATCTTGCTTTCTTCATTTTCTCTTGTTGTTTTTTTCTCTCTCTCTATCCTATAAATTTTAGATTATTGATTACATTTTGCTCTGAAAGAGACCAAATATCTCGCAAGGAAATATTTACGCGAGAGAAGGAAAATTTACGTACTTATGGTGACTTTTCGATGTATCCTTATTCCCCCGTATTTATCTTAGTGTTTTGTGACATTTTCTTCCGAAGGGCGTGATCAAATAATAGATAAATAACATTCCTGGATCAAGGCGATAAGACCACCTTTGGAGGAGAGATCATTAATTTAGTTTCCCCTGTCGAAAAAAAGAAAATGGAAGTCGCCTTTTTATTCCCGTAAATATCTCTCATTCACGGTGAGATATCTCGTTCGATAAGGCATTCCCGAACAGAGAAGACAAGCATCGCGTCAGAGGAAAACACATCATTATTTCAACTTCCCATGCGAAGAAAACGAGGGGGGAAATAATCAGCGTATTCAGGTCTAAAACGTACACGAAAACACGTATTGTTACCTCGTAAAACCCGCTCTTTTGGGCCCTGAAAATTTTGGTCTCATCAGATATGCTTCGGCTCAGCGAGGGACCGCCGCCCTCGCTGTCGTCTCCCAGAGCGTGATCTATCGGACGAAAACCCTCCACCCCCGCTCTGCCCCTTCCTCTTCTCTCCAGGCCCCTTCTTCTTCCCCTTTTTTAGTAGTTTTTTCGCTTAGTTTCCTTACTTCATCCCTCTCTTTCCTTATTTATCTATATCTCTTCTCTCCTTCCTTCCTTCTTTCTTTCTTTTCCACCTCTCTCCCCTCCCCTCCTCCCCTCTCCTTTTCCTCCCACCCACCTGCCCAGAGATCGATTGTTATCTTCATTTTTTTCCATTTTTTTCTCCCCCCCCCCCTTTTTTTTTGAAAAATGACCGGATAAGGGAGGCCTGCGTGCGGGAACCCCCATTGTGCGGTTCTCCACGGCTGTCTGGAGGGTTGTTTCCTGCGGCGCCAAAGGGTTGGTGGGTTTATGTCTCGGGGTCACTAAGTGGTCGTCCGTGGAGGCGCCTCGGGTGGAAGTGTTGATTCTAAGCCCTCTTGAGTTGTTTTTTTTCTGTTTATCTCCATATGTCTGGTTACTTGTTCTGTTTTTTTTTCTGTCTCTTTCTTGCTTTGTCTGGCTCCTTTTCTTTCTCGCTTTTCTGTTTCTGTGTTTCTCTTTATCTCTCTCTTTCTCTCTCTCTCTCTCTCTCTCTCTCTCTCTCTCTCTCTCTCTCTCTCTCTCTCTCTCTCTCTCTCTCTCTCTCTCTCTCTCTCTCTCTCTCCATCTGTCTGTCTGCCTATTCACCTAACTATCTATCTATCCATCTGTGTATCTATCTATCAATTTAACTATACACTTTTTTTCCCCCTTCTTCCCTCTCTTCCCTTAACGCTTATGACCAGATGGCCAGGAACACGTCCGCCCTTCATAGTTCTGGTTTATTGTTAGGGTAGAGAGGCGAAAGAAGAAGAAGAAGAAGAGAGAGAGAGAGAGAGAGAGAGAGAGAGAGAGAGAGAGAGAGAGAGAGAGAGAGAGAGAGAGAGAGAGAGAGAGAATGAGAGAGAGAGAGAGACAGACAGACAGAGACAGACAGACAGACAGAGACAGACAGACAGACAGACAGACAGACAGACACGCAGAGACAGAGTCAGATATTAGCAAACTTATCAGACTAAACAAATTTCCAAGTAAAAAGACAAAACAAAAATATTCCTGCTTACCACAAATTCCTGCCCCACTTTTTTCTGCATTAAGACGTCCACCTCGAGACGAAAGATATTCAGACAAACGTAAATATAACCTACATCTTGAAAAAAAAAGGGACTAGCATCTTCAAGTTCAAAGATATCACCAAAATATCCCACGATCGTACAAAAATGGAAAAGAAAATAGAAAAAAAGTAAAGAATAAAATTAAAGTCCGCTATTGTAATGTCCATGATTCGCCGTAGCGTGATGTCGTTAGCCTTAATTTTATAGTGTTAGTCCAATTACCGGTCTTATGTAATGTTAATGTTTACGTAAATCATGGAGTTGTGGATTAACACTA